>NW_027506876.1:2775000-2839961 GCF_052324685.1 Brachyhypopomus gauderio | reverse complement strand
GCAAAAGTGCAACTTTTGAAGAATGAACTGAAAACTCATATTTTGTTCTAAAACAGTGTTTGGATGTGATAACAAGCTGTTTTATCATGTTTGTAATGTTACACATGCATTTCCAAACAAGTAGTAAGTCTTGTATTAAGGCGTTCAAAACAGTGTTTGCTGGCGCTGTAAGCGCTCTAAACAGTGTTTCTGAGCATAACTTGGAGCAAAAGTGCAACTTTTGTAGAATGAACTGAAAACTCATATTTTGTTCTAAAACAGTGTTTGGATGTGATAACAAGCTGTTTTATCATGTTTGTAATGTTACACATGCATTTCCAAACAAGTAGTAAGTCTTGTATTAAGGCGTTCAAAACAGCGTTTGCTGGCGTTGTAAGAGCTCTAAACAGTGTTTCTGAGCATAACTTGTGGCAAAAGTGCAACTTTTGAAGAATGAAAAGAAAACTCATATTTTGAATGAAAACAGTGTTTGGATGTGATAACAAGCTGTTTTATCATGTTTGTAATGTTACACATGCATTTCCAAACAAGTAGTAAGTCTTGTATTAAGGCGTTCAAAACAGCGTTTGCTGGCGCTGTAAGAGCTCTAAACAGTGTTTCTGAGCATAACTTGTGGCAAAAGTGCAACTTTTGAAGAATGAAAAGAAAACTCATATTTTGAATGAAAACAGTGTTTGGATGTGATAACAAGCTGTTTTATCATGTTTGTAATGTTACACATGCATTTCCAAACAAGTAGTAAGTCTTGTATTAAGGCGTTCAAAACAGCGTTTGCTGGCGCTGTAAGCGCTCTAAACAGTGTCTCTGAGCATAACTTGTGGCAAAAGTGCAACTTTTGAAGAATGAACTGAAAACTCATATTTTGTTCCAAAACAGTGTTTGGATGTGATAACAAGCTGTTTTATCATGTTTGTAATGTTACACATGCATTTCCTAACAAGTACTAAGGCTTGCATTAAGGCATTCAAAACAGCGTTTGCTGGCGTTGTAAGAGCTCTAAACAGTGTTTCTGAGCATAACTTGTGGCAAAAGTGCAACTTTTGAAGAATGAAAAGAAAACTCATATTTTGAATGAAAACAGTGTTTGGATGTGATAACAAGCTGTTTTATCATGTTTGTAATGTTACACATGCATTTCCAAACAAGTAGTAAGTCTTGTATTAAGGCGTTCAAAACAGCGTTTGCTGGCACTGTAAGCGCTCTAAACAGTGTTTCTGAGCATAACTTGGAGCAAAAGTGCAACTTTTGAAGAATGAACTGAAAACTCATATTTTGTTCCAAAACAGTGTTTGGATGTGATAACAAGCTGTTTTATCATGTTTGTAATGTTACACATGCATTTCCTAACAAGTAGTAAGGCTTGCATTAAGGCGTTCAAAACAGCGTTTGCTGGCGTTGTAAGAGCTCTAAACAGTGTTTCTGAGCATAACTTGTGGCAAAAGTGCAACTTTTGAAGAATGAAAAGAAAACTCATATTTTGAATGAAAACAGTGTTTGGATGTGATAACAAGCTGTTTTATCATGTTTGTAATGTTACACATGCATTTCCAAACAAGTAGTAAGTCTTGTATTAAGGCGTTCAAAACAGCGTTTGCTGGCGCTGTAAGAGCTCTAAACAGTGTTTCTGAGCATAACTTGTGGCAAAAGTGCAACTTTTGAAGAATGAAAAGAAAACTCATATTTTGAATGAAAACAGTGTTTGGATGTGATAACAAGCTGTTTTATCATGTTTGTAATGTTACACATGCATTTCCAAACAAGTAGTAAGTCTTGTATTAAGGCGTTCAAAACAGCGTTTGCTGGCGCTGTAAGCGCTCTAAACAGTGTCTCTGAGCATAACTTGTGGCAAAAGTGCAACTTTTGAAGAATGAACTGAAAACTCATATTTTGTTCCAAAACAGTGTTTGGATGTGATAACAAGCTGTTTTATCATGTTTGTAATGTTACACATGCATTTCCTAACAAGTACTAAGGCTTGCATTAAGGCATTCAAAACAGCGTTTGCTGGCGTTGTAAGAGCTCTAAACAGTGTTTCTGAGCATAACTTGTGGCAAAAGTGCAACTTTTGAAGAATGAAAAGAAAACTCATATTTTGAATGAAAACAGTGTTTGGATGTGATAACAAGCTGTTTTATCATGTTTGTAATGTTACACATGCATTTCCAAACAAGTAGTAAGTCTTTTATTAAGGCGTTCAAAACAGCGTTTGCTGGCGCTGTAAGCGCTCTAAACAGTGTTTCTGAGCATAACTTGTGGCAAAAGTGCAACTTTTGAAGAATGAACTGAAAACTCATATTTTGAATGAAAACAGTGTTTGGATGTGATAACAAGCTGTTTTATCATGTTTGTAATGTTACACATGCATTTCCAAACAAGTAGTAAGTCTTGTATTAAGGGGTTCAAAACAGCGTTTGCTGGCGCTGTAAGCGCTCTAAACAGTGTTTCTGAGCATAACTTGTGGCAAAAGTGCAACTTTTGAAGAATGAACTGAAAACTCATATTTTGTTCCAAAACAGTGTTTGGATGTGATAACAAGCTGTTTTATCATGTTTGTAATGTTACACATGCATTTCCAAACAAGTAGTAAGTCTTGTATTAAGGCGTTCAAAACAGTGTTTGCTGGCGCTGTAAGCGCTCTAAACAGTGTTTCTGAGCATAACTTGGAGCAAAAGTGCAACTTTTGTAGAATGAACTGAAAACTCATATTTTGTTCTAAAACAGTGTTTGGATGTGATAACAAGCTGTTTTATCATGTTTGTAATGTTACACATGCATTTCCAAACAAGTAGTAAGTCTTGTATTAAGGCGTTCAAAACAGCGTTTGCTGGCGCTGTAAGCGCTCTAAACAGTGTCTCTGAGCATAACTTGTGGCAAAAGTGCAACTTTTGAAGAATGAACTGAAAACTCATATTTTGTTCCAAAACAGTGTTTGGATGTGATAACAAGCTGTTTTATCATGTTTGTAATGTTACACATGCATTTCCTAACAAGTAGTAAGGCTTGCATTAAGGCATTCAAAACAGCGTTTGCTGGCGTTGTAAGAGCTCTAAACAGTGTTTCTGAGCATAACTTGTGGCAAAAGTGCAACTTTTGAAGAATGAACTGAAAACTCATATTTTGAATGAAAACAGTGTTTGGATGTGATAACAAGCTGTTTTATCATGTTTGTAATGTTACACATGCATTTCCAAACAAGTAGTAAGTCTTGTATTAAGGGGTTCAAAACAGCGTTTGCTGGCGCTGTAAGCGCTCTAAACAGTGTTTCTGAGCATAACATGTGGCAAAAGTGCAACTTTTGAAGAATGAACTGAAAACTCATATTTTGTTCCAAAACAGTGTTTGGATGTGATAACAAGCTGTTTTATCATGTTTGTAATGTTACACATGCATTTCCAAACAAGTAGTAAGTCTTGTATTAAGGCGTTCAAAACAGTGTTTGCTGGTGCTGTAAGCGCTCTAAACAGTGTTTCTGAGCATAACTTGGAGCAAAAGTGCAACTTTTGTAGAATGAACTGAAAACTCATATTTTGTTCTAAAACAGTGTTTGGATGTGATAACAAGCTGTTTTATCATGTTTGTAATGTTACACATGCATTTCCAAACAAGTAGTAAGTCTTGTATTAAGGCGTTCAAAACAGCGTTTGCTGGCACTGTAAGCGCTCTAAACAGTGTTTCTGAGCATAACTTGGAGCAAAAGAGCAACTTTTGAAGAATGAACTGAAAACTCATATTTTGTTCCAAAACAGTGTTTGGATGTGATAACAAGCTGTTTTATCATGTTTGTAATGTTACACATGCATTTCCTAACAAGTAGTAAGGCTTGCATTAAGGCGTTCAAAACAGCGTTTGCTGGCGTTGTAAGAGCTCTAAACAGTGTTTCTGAGCATAACTTGTGGCAAAAGTGCAACTTTTGAAGAATGAAAAGAAAACTCATATTTTGAATGAAAACAGTGTTTGGATGTGATAACAAGCTGTTTTATCATGTTTGTAATGTTACACATGCATTTCCAAACAAGTAGTAAGTCTTGTATTAAGGCGTTCAAAACAGCGTTTGCTGGCGCTGTAAGCGCTCTAAACAGTGTCTCTGAGCATAATTTGTGGCAAAAGTGCAACTTTTGAAGAATGAACTGAAAACTCATATTTTGTTCTAAAACAGTGTTTGGATGTGATAACAAGCTGTTTTATCATGTTTGTAATGTTACACATGCATTTCCAAACAAGCAGTAAGTCTTGTATTAAGGTGTTCAAAACAGCGTTTGCTGGCGCTGTAAGCGCTCTAAACAGTGTTTCTGAGCATAACTTGGAGCAAAAGTGCAACTTTTGAAGAATGAACTGAAAACTCATATTTTGTTCTAAAACAGTGTTTGGATGTGATAACAAGCTGTTTTATCATGTTTGTAATGTTACACATGCATTTCCAAACAAGTAGTAAGTCTTGTATTAAGGCGTTCAAAACAGTGTTTGCTGGCGCTGTAAGCGCTCTAAACAGTGTTTCTGAGCATAACTTGTGGCAAAAGTGCAACTTTTGAAGAATGAACTGAAAACTCATATTTTGTTCCAAAACAGTGTTTGGATGTGATAACAAGCTGTTTTATCATGTTTGTAATGTTACACATGCATTTCCAAACAAGTAGTAAGTCTTGTATTAAGGCGTTCAAAACAGTGTTTGCTGGCGCTGTAAGCGCTCTAAACAGTGTTTCTGAGCATAACTTGGAGCAAAAGTGCAACTTTTGTAGAATGAACTGAAAACTCATATTTTGTTCTAAAACAGTGTTTGGATGTGATAACAAGCTGTTTTATCATGTTTGTAATGTTACACATGCATTTCCAAACAAGTAGTAAGTCTTGTATTAAGGCGTTCAAAACAGTGTTTGCTGGCGCTGTAAGCGCTCTAAACAGTGTTTCTGAGCATAACTTGGAGCAAAAGTGCAACTTTTGTAGAATGAACTGAAAACTCATATTTTGTTCTAAAACAGTGTTTGGATGTGATAACAAGCTGTTTTATCATGTTTGTAATGTTACACATGCATTTCCAAACAAGTAGTAAGTCTTGTATTAAGGCGTTCAAAACAGCGTTTGCTGGCACTGTAAGCGCTCTAAACAGTGTTTCTGAGCATAACTTGTGTCAAAAGTGCAACTTTTGAAGAATGAACTGAAAACTCATATTTTGTTCCAAAACAGTGTTTGGATGTGATAACAAGCTGTTTTATCATGTTTGTAATGTTACACATTCATTTCCAAACAAGTAGTAAGTCTTGCATTTAGGCATTCAAAACAGCGTTTGCTAGCGTTGTAAGCACTCTAAACAGTGTTTCTGAGCATAACTTGGGGCAAAAGTGAAACTTTTGAAGAATGAACTGAAAACTCATATTTTGTTTGAAAACAGTGTTTACATGTAATAACAAGCTGTTTTATCATGTTTGTAATGTTACAACATGCATTTCCAAACAAGTAGTAAGTCTTGCATTTAGGTGTTCAAAACAGCGTTTGCTGGCGTTGTAAGCGTTCTAAACAGCGTTTCTGAGCATAACTTGGGGCAAAAGTGAAACTTTTGAAGAATGAACTGAAAACTCATATTTTGTTTCAAAACAGTGTTTGGATGTGATAACAAGCTGTTTTATCATGTTTGTAATGTTACAACATGCATTTCCAAACAAGTAGTAAGTCTTGCATTAAGGCGTTCAAAACAGCATTTGCTGGCGTTGTAAGCGCTCTAAACAATGTTTCTGAGCATAACTTGGAGCAAAAGTGCAACTTTTGAAGAATGAACTGAAAACTCATATTTTGTTCCAAAACAGTGTTTGGATGTGATAACAAGCTGTTTTATCATGTTTGTAATGTTACACATGCATTTCCTAACAAGTAGTAAGGCTTGCATTAAGGCGTTCAAAACAGCGTTTGCTGGCGTTGTAAGAGCTCTAAACAGTGTTTCTGAGCATAACTTGTGGCAAAAGTGCAACTTTTGAAGAATGAAAAGAAAACTCATATTTTGAATGAAAACAGTGTTTGGATGTGATAACAAGCTGTTTTATCATGTTTGTAATGTTACACATGCATTTCCAAACAAGTAGTAAGTCTTGTATTAAGGCGTTCAAAACAGCGTTTGCTAGCGCTGTAAGCGCTCTAAACAGTGTCTCTGAGCATAACTTGTGGCAAAAGTGCAACTTTTGAAGAATGAACTGAAAACTCATATTTTGTTCCAAAACAGTGTTTGGATGTGATAACAAGCTGTTTTATCATGTTTGTAATGTTACACATGCATTTCCTAACAAGTAGTAAGGCTTGCATTAAGGCGTTCAAAACAGCGTTTGCTGGCGCTGTAAGCGCTCTAAACAGTGTTTCTGAGCATAACTTGTGGCAAAAGTGCAACTTTTGAAGAATGAAAAGAAAACTCATATTTTGAATGAAAACAGTGTTTGGATGTGATAACAAGCTGTTTTATCATGTTTGTAATGTTACACATGCATTTCCAAACAAGTAGTAAGTCTTGTATTAAGGCGTTCAAAACAGCGTTTGCTGGCGCTGTAAGCGCTCTAAACAGTGTTTCTGAGCATAACTTGGAGCAAAAGTGCAACTTTTGAAGAATGAACTGAAAACTCATATTTTGAATGAAAACAGTGTTTGGATGTGATAACAAGCTGTTTTATCATGTTTGTAATGTTACACATGCATTTCCAAACAAGTAGTAAGTCTTGTATTAAGGCGTTCAAAACAGCGTTTGCTGGCGCTGTAAGAGCTCTAAACAGTGTTTCTGAGCATAACTTGTGGCAAAAGTGCAACTTTTGAAGAATGAACTGAAAACTCATATTTTGTTCCAAAACAGTGTTTGGATGTGATAACAAGCTGTTTTATCATGTTTGTAATGTTACACATGCATTTCCAAACAAGTAGTAAGTCTTGTATTAAGGCGTTCAAAACAGTGTTTGCTGGCGCTGTAAGCGCTCTAAACAGTGTTTCTGAGCATAACATGGAGCAAAAGTGCAACTTTTGAAGAATGAACTGAAAACTCATATTTTGTTCCAAAACAGTGTTTGGATGTGATAACAAGCTGTTTTATCATGTTTGTAATGTTACACATGCATTTCCAAACAAGTAGTAAGTCTTGTATTAAGGCGTTCAAAACAGCGTTTGCTGGCGCTGTAAGCGCTCTAAACAGTGTTTCTGAGCATAACTTGTGGCAAAAGTGCAACTTTTGAAGAATGAAAAGAAAACTCATATTTTGAATGAAAACAGTGTTTGGATGTGATAACAAGCTGTTTTATCATGTTTGTAATGTTACACATGCATTTCCAAACAAGTAGTAAGTCTTGTATTAAGGCGTTCAAAACAGTGTTTGCTGGCGCTGTAAGCGCTCTAAACAGTGTTTCTGAGCATAACTTGGAGCAAAAGTGCAACTTTTGTAGAATGAACTGAAAACTCATATTTTGTTCTAAAACAGTGTTTGGATGTGATAACAAGCTGTTTTATCATGTTTGTAATGTTACACATGCATTTCCAAACAAGTAGTAAGTCTTGTATTAAGGCGTTCAAAACAGCGTTTGCTGGCACTGTAAGCGCTCTAAACAGTGTTTCTGAGCATAACTTGTGTCAAAAGTGCAACTTTTGAAGAATGAACTGAAAACTCATATTTTGTTCCAAAACAGTGTTTGGATGTGATAACAAGCTGTTTTATCATGTTTGTAATGTTACACATGCATTTCCAAACAAGTAGTAAGGCTTGCATTAAGGCGTTCAAAACAGCGTTTGCTGGCGCTGTAAGCGCTCTAAACAGTGTTTCTGAGCATAACTTGTGGCAAAAGTGCAACTTTTGAAGAATGAACTGAAAACTCATATTTTGTTCCAAAACAGTGTTTGGATGTGATAACAAGCTGTTTTATCATGTTTGTAATGTTACACATGCATTTCCTAACAAGTAGTAAGGCTTGCATTAAGGCGTTCAAAACAGCGTTTGCTGGCGCTGTAAGCGCTCTAAACAGTGTTTCTGAGCATAACTTGTGGCAAAAGTGCAACTTTTGAAGAATGAAAAGAAAACTCATATTTTGAATGAAAACAGTGTTTGGATGTGATAACAAGCTGTTTTATCATGTTTGTAATGTTACACATGCATTTCCAAACAAGTAGTAAGTCTTGTATTAAGGCGTTCAAAACAGCGTTTGCTGGCGTTGTAAGAGCTCTAAACAGTGTTTCTGAGCATAACTTGTGGCAAAAGTGCAACTTTTGAAGAATGAACTGAAAACTCATATTTTGTTCCAAAACAGTGTTTGGATGTGATAACAAGCTGTTTTATCATGTTTGTAATGTTACACATGCATTTCCTAACAAGTAGTAAGGCTTGCATTAAGGCGTTAAAAACAGCGTTTGCTGGCGTTGTAAGAGCTCTAAACAGTGTTTCTGAGCATAACTTGTGGCAAAAGTGCAACTTTTGAAGAATGAAAAGAAAACTCATATTTTGAATGAAAAAAGTGTTTGGATGTGATAACAAGCTGTTTTATCATGTTTGTAATGTTACACATGCATTTCCAAACAAGTAGTAAGTCTTGTATTAAGGCGTTCAAAACAGCGTTTGCTAGCGCTGTAAGCGCTCTAAACAGTGTCTCTGAGCATAACTTGTGGCAAAAGTGCAACTTTTGAAGAATGAACTGAAAACTCATATTTTGTTCCAAAACAGTGTTTGGATGTGATAACAAGCTGTTTTATCATGTTTGTAATGTTACACATGCATTTCCTAACCAAGTAGTAAGGCTTGCATTAAGGCGTTCAAAACAGCGTTTGCTGGCGCTGTAAGCGCTCTAAACAGTGTTTCTGAGCATAACTTGTGGCAAAAGTGCAACTTTTGAAGAATGAAAAGAAAACTCATATTTTGAATGAAAACAGTGTTTGGATGTGATAACAAGCTGTTTTATCATGTTTGTAATGTTACACATGCATTTCCAAACAAGTAGTAAGTCTTGTATTAAGGCGTTCAAAACAGCGTTTGCTGGCGCTGTAAGCGCTCTAAACAGTGTTTCTGAGCATAACTTGGAGCAAAAGTGCAACTTTTGAAGAATGAACTGAAAACTCATATTTTGTTCTAAAACAGTGTTTGGATGTGATAACAAGCTGTTTTATCATGTTTGTAATGTTACACATGCATTTCCAAACAAGTAGTAAGTCTTGTATTAAGGCGTTCAAAACAGCGTTTGCTGGCGCTGTAAGCGCTCTAAACAGTGTTTCTGAGCATAACTTGTGGCAAAAGTGCAACTTTTGAAGAATGAACTGAAAACTCATATTTTGTTCCAAAACAGTGTTTGGATGTGATAACAAGCTGTTTTATCATGTTTGTAATGTTACACATGCATTTCCTAACAAGTAGTAAGGCTTGCATTAAGGCGTTAAAAACAGCGTTTGCTGGCGTTGTTAGCACTCTAAACAGTGTTTCTGAGCATAACTTGGGGCAAAAGTGAAACTTTTGAAGAATGAACTGAAAACTCATATTTTGTTTGAAAACAGTGTTTACATGTAATAACAAGCTGTTTTATCATGTTTGTAATGTTACAACATGCATTTCCAAACAAGTAGTAAGTCTTGCATTTAGACGATCAAAACAGCGTTTGCTAGTGTTGTTAGCACTCTAAACAGTGTTTCTGAGCATAACTTGGGGCAAAAGTGCAACTTTTGAAGAATGAACTGAAAACTCATATTTTGTTTCAAAACAGTGTTTGGATGTGATAACAAGCTGTTTTATCATGTTTGTAATGTTACACATTCATTTCCAAACAAGTAGTAAGTCTTGCATTTAGGCATTCAAAACAGCGTTTGCTAGCGTTGTAAGCACTCTAAACAGTGTTTCTGAGCATAACTTGGGGCAAAAGTGAAACTTTTGAAGAATGAACTGAAAACTCATATTTTGTTTGAAAACAGTGTTTACATGTAATAACAAGCTGTTTTATCATGTTTGTAATGTTACAACATGCATTTTCAAACAAGTAGTAAGTCTTGCATTTAGACGATCAAAACAGCGTTTGCTAGCGTTGTTAGCACTCTAAACAGTGTTTCTGAGCATAACTTGGGGCAAAAGTGAAACTTTTGAAGAATGAACTGAAAACTCATATTTTGTTTGAAAACAGTGTTTACATGTAATAACAAGCTGTTTTATCATGTTTGTAATGTTACAACATGCATTTCCAAACAAGTAGTAAGTCTTGCATTTAGGTGTTCAAAACAGCGTTTGCTGGCGTTGTAAGCGCTCTAAACAGCGTTTCTGAGCATAACTTGGGGCAAAAGTGAAACTTTTGAAGAATGAACTGAAAACTCATATTTTGTTTCAAAACAGTGTTTGGATGTGATAACAAGCTGTTTTATCATGTTTGTAATGTTACACATGCATTTCCAAACAAGTAGTAAGTCTTGCATTAAGGCGTTCAAAACAGCGTTTGCTGGCGTTGTAAGCGCTCTAAACAGTGTTTCTGAGCATAACTTGGGGCAAAAGTGCAACTTTTGAAGAATGAACTGAAAACTCATATTTTGTTTCAAAACAGTGTTTGGATGTGATAACAAGCTGTTTTATCATGTTTGTAATGTTACACATGCATTTCCAAACAAGTAGCATTAAGTCTTGCATTAAGGCGTTCAAAACAGCGTTTGCTGGCGTTGTAAGCGCTCTAAACAGTGTTTCTGAGAATAACTTGGGGCAAAAGTGCAACTTTTGAAGAATGAACTGAAAACTCATATTTTGTTTCAAAACAGTGTTTGGATGTGATAACAAGCTGTTTTATCATGTTTGTAATGTTACACATTCATTTCCAAACAAGTAGTAAGTCTTGCATTTAGGCATTCAAAACAGCGTTTGCTAGCGTTGTAAGCACTCTAAACAGTGTTTCTGAGCATAACTTGGGGCAAAAGTGAAACTTTTGAAGAATGAACTGAAAACTCATATTTTGTTTGAAAACAGTGTTTACATGTAATAACAAGCTGTTTTATCATGTTTGTAATGTTACAACATGCATTTCCAAACAAGTAGTAAGTCTTGCATTTAGGTGTTCAAAACAGCGTTTGCTGGCGTTGTAAGCGTTCTAAACAGCGTTTCTGAGCATAACTTGGGGCAAAAGTGAAACTTTTGAAGAATGAACTGAAAACTCATATTTTGTTTCAAAACAGTGTTTGGATGTGATAAGCTGTTTTATCATGTTTGTAATGTTACACATGCATTTCCAAACAAGTAGTAAGTCTTGCATTAAGGCGTTCAAAACAGCGTTTGCTGGCGTTGTTAGCACTCTAAACAGTGTTTCTGAGCATAACTTGGGGCAAAAGTGAAACTTTTGAAGAATGAACTGAAAACTCATATTTTGTTTGAAAACAGTGTTTACATGTAATAACAAGCTGTTTTATCATGTTTGTAATGTTACAACATGCATTTCCAAACAAGTAGTAAGTCTTGCATTTAGACGATCAAAACAGCGTTTGCTAGCGTTGTTAGCACTCTAAACAGTGTTTCTGAGCATAACTTGGGGCAAAAGTGAAACTTTTGAAGAATGAACTGAAAACTCATATTTTGTTTGAAAACAGTGTTTACATGTAATAACAAGCTGTTTTATCATGTTTGTAATGTTACAACATGCATTTCCAAACAAGTAGTAAGTCTTGCATTTAGGTGTTCAAAACAGCGTTTGCTGGCGTTGTAAGCGCTCTAAACAGCGTTTCTGAGCATAACTTGGGGCAAAAGTGAAACTTTTGAAGAATGAACTGAAAACTCATATTTTGTTTCAAAACAGTGTTTGGATGTGATAACAAGCTGTTTTATCATGTTTGTAATGTTACACATGCATTTCCAAACAAGTAGTAAGTCTTGCATTAAGGCGTTCAAAACAGCGTTTGCTGGCGTTGTAAGCGCTCTAAACAGTGTTTCTGAGCATAACTTGGGGCAAAAGTGCAACTTTTGAAGAATGAACTGAAAACTCATATTTTGTTTCAAAACAGTGTTTGGATGTGATAACAAGCTGTTTTATCATGTTTGTAATGTTACACATGCATTTCCAAACAAGTAGCATTAAGTCTTGCATTAAGGCGTTCAAAACAGCGTTTGCTGGCGTTGTAAGCGCTCTAAACAGTGTTTCTGAGAATAACTTGGGGCAAAAGTGCAACTTTTGAAGAATGAACTGAAAACTCATATTTTGTTTCAAAACAGTGTTTGGATGTGATAACAAGCTGTTTTATCATGTTTGTAATGTTACACATTCATTTCCAAACAAGTAGTAAGTCTTGCATTTAGGCATTCAAAACAGCGTTTGCTAGCGTTGTAAGCACTCTAAACAGTGTTTCTGAGCATAACTTGGGGCAAAAGTGAAACTTTTGAAGAATGAACTGAAAACTCATATTTTGTTTGAAAACAGTGTTTACATGTAATAACAAGCTGTTTTATCATGTTTGTAATGTTACAACATGCATTTCCAAACAAGTAGTAAGTCTTGCATTTAGGTGTTCAAAACAGCGTTTGCTGGCGTTGTAAGCGTTCTAAACAGCGTTTCTGAGCATAACTTGGGGCAAAAGTGAAACTTTTGAAGAATGAACTGAAAACTCATATTTTGTTTCAAAACAGTGTTTGGATGTGATAAGCTGTTTTATCATGTTTGTAATGTTACACATGCATTTCCAAACAAGTAGTAAGTCTTGCATTAAGGCGTTCAAAACAGCGTTTGCTGGCGTTGTTAGCACTCTAAACAGTGTTTCTGAGCATAACTTGGGGCAAAAGTGAAACTTTTGAAGAATGAACTGAAAACTCATATTTTGTTTGAAAACAGTGTTTACATGTAATAACAAGCTGTTTTATCATGTTTGTAATGTTACAACATGCATTTCCAAACAAGTAGTAAGTCTTGCATTTAGACGATCAAAACAGCGTTTGCTAGCGTTGTTAGCACTCTAAACAGTGTTTCTGAGCATAACTTGGGGCAAAAGTGAAACTTTTGAAGAATGAACTGAAAACTCATATTTTGTTTGAAAACAGTGTTTACATGTAATAACAAGCTGTTTTATCATGTTTGTAATGTTACAACATGCATTTCCAAACAAGTAGTAAGTCTTGCATTTAGGTGTTCAAAACAGCGTTTGCTGGCGTTGTAAGCGCTCTAAACAGCGTTTCTGAGCATAACTTGGGGCAAAAGTGAAACTTTTGAAGAATGAACTGAAAACTCATATTTTGTTTCAAAACAGTGTTTGGATGTGATAACAAGCTGTTTTATCATGTTTGTAATGTTACACATGCATTTCCAAACAAGTAGTAAGTCTTGCATTAAGGCGTTCAAAACAGCGTTTGCTGGCGTTGTAAGCGCTCTAAACAGTGTTTCTGAGCATAACTTGGGGCAAAAGTGCAACTTTTGAAGAATGAACTGAAAACTCATATTTTGTTTCAAAACAGTGTTTGGATGTGATAACAAGCTGTTTTATCATGTTTGTAATGTTACACATGCATTTCCAAACAAGTAGTAAGTCTTGCATTAAGGCGTTCAAAACAGCATTTGCTGGCGTTGTAAGCGCTCTAAACAATGTTTCTGAGCATAACTTGGAGCAAAAGTGCAACTTTTGAAGAATGAACTGAAAACTCATATTTTGTTCCAAAACAGTGTTTGGATGTGATAACAAGCTGTTTTATCATGTTTGTAATGTTACACATGCATTTCCTAACAAGTAGTAAGGCTTGCATTAAGGCGTTCAAAACAGCGTTTGCTGGCGTTGTAAGAGCTCTAAACAGTGTTTCTGAGCATAACTTGTGGCAAAAGTGCAACTTTTGAAGAATGAAAAGAAAACTCATATTTTGAATGAAAACAGTGTTTGGATGTGATAACAAGCTGTTTTATCATGTTTGTAATGTTACACATGCATTTCCAAACAAGTTGTAAGTCTTGTATTAAGGCGTTCAAAACAGCGTTTGCTAGCGCTGTAAGCGCTCTAAACAGTGTCTCTGAGCATAACTTGTGGCAAAAGTGCAACTTTTGAAGAATGAACTGAAAACTCATATTTTGTTCCAAAACAGTGTTTGGATGTGATAACAAGCTGTTTTATCATGTTTGTAATGTTACACATGCATTTCCTAACAAGTAGTAAGGCTTGCATTAAGGCGTTCAAAACAGCGTTTGCTGGCGCTGTAAGCGCTCTAAACAGTGTTTCTGAGCATAACTTGTGGCAAAAGTGCAACTTTTGAAGAATGAAAAGAAAACTCATATTTTGAATGAAAACAGTGTTTGGATGTGATAACAAGCTGTTTTATCATGTTTGTAATGTTACACATGCATTTCCAAACAAGTAGTAAGTCTTGTATTAAGGCGTTCAAAACAGCGTTTGCTGGCGCTGTAAGCGCTCTAAACAGTGTTTCTGAGCATAACTTGGAGCAAAAGTGCAACTTTTGAAGAATGAACTGAAAACTCATATTTTGAATGAAAACAGTGTTTGGATGTGATAACAAGCTGTTTTATCATGTTTGTAATGTTACACATGCATTTCCAAACAAGTAGTAAGTCTTGTATTAAGGCGTTCAAAACAGCGTTTGCTGGCGCTGTAAGAGCTCTAAACAGTGTTTCTGAGCATAACTTGTGGCAAAAGTGCAACTTTTGAAGAATGAACTGAAAACTCATATTTTGTTCCAAAACAGTGTTTGGATGTGATAACAAGCTGTTTTATCATGTTTGTAATGTTACACATGCATTTCCAAACAAGTAGTAAGTCTTGTATTAAGGCGTTCAAAACAGTGTTTGCTGGCGCTGTAAGCGCTCTAAACAGTGTTTCTGAGCATAACATGGAGCAAAAGTGCAACTTTTGAAGAATGAACTGAAAACTCATATTTTGTTCCAAAACAGTGTTTGGATGTGATAACAAGCTGTTTTATCATGTTTGTAATGTTACACATGCATTTCCAAACAAGTAGTAAGTCTTGTATTAAGGCGTTCAAAACAGCGTTTGCTGGCGCTGTAAGCGCTCTAAACAGTGTTTCTGAGCATAACTTGTGGCAAAAGTGCAACTTTTGAAGAATGAAAAGAAAACTCATATTTTGAATGAAAACAGTGTTTGGATGTGATAACAAGCTGTTTTATCATGTTTGTAATGTTACACATGCATTTCCAAACAAGTAGTAAGTCTTGTATTAAGGCGTTCAAAACAGTGTTTGCTGGCGCTGTAAGCGCTCTAAACAGTGTTTCTGAGCATAACTTGGAGCAAAAGTGCAACTTTTGTAGAATGAACTGAAAACTCATATTTTGTTCTAAAACAGTGTTTGGATGTGATAACAAGCTGTTTTATCATGTTTGTAATGTTACACATGCATTTCCAAACAAGTAGTAAGTCTTGTATTAAGGCGTTCAAAACAGCGTTTGCTGGCACTGTAAGCGCTCTAAACAGTGTTTCTGAGCATAACTTGTGTCAAAAGTGCAACTTTTGAAGAATGAACTGAAAACTCATATTTTGTTCCAAAACAGTGTTTGGATGTGATAACAAGCTGTTTTATCATGTTTGTAATGTTACACATGCATTTCCAAACAAGTAGTAAGGCTTGCATTAAGGCGTTCAAAACAGCGTTTGCTGGCGCTGTAAGCGCTCTAAACAGTGTTTCTGAGCATAACTTGTGGCAAAAGTGCAACTTTTGAAGAATGAACTGAAAACTCATATTTTGTTCCAAAACAGTGTTTGGATGTGATAACAAGCTGTTTTATCATGTTTGTAATGTTACACATGCATTTCCTAACAAGTAGTAAGGCTTGCATTAAGGCGTTCAAAACAGCGTTTGCTGGCGCTGTAAGCGCTCTAAACAGTGTTTCTGAGCATAACTTGTGGCAAAAGTGCAACTTTTGAAGAATGAAAAGAAAACTCATATTTTGAATGAAAACAGTGTTTGGATGTGATAACAAGCTGTTTTATCATGTTTGTAATGTTACACATGCATTTCCAAACAAGTAGTAAGTCTTGTATTAAGGCGTTCAAAACAGCGTTTGCTGGCGTTGTAAGAGCTCTAAACAGTGTTTCTGAGCATAACTTGTGGCAAAAGTGCAACTTTTGAAGAATGAACTGAAAACTCATATTTTGTTCCAAAACAGTGTTTGGATGTGATAACAAGCTGTTTTATCATGTTTGTAATGTTACACATGCATTTCCTAACAAGTAGTAAGGCTTGCATTAAGGCGTTAAAAACAGCGTTTGCTGGCGTTGTAAGAGCTCTAAACAGTGTTTCTGAGCATAACTTGTGGCAAAAGTGCAACTTTTGAAGAATGAAAAGAAAACTCATATTTTGAATGAAAAAAGTGTTTGGATGTGATAACAAGCTGTTTTATCATGTTTGTAATGTTACACATGCATTTCCAAACAAGTAGTAAGTCTTGTATTAAGGCGTTCAAAACAGCGTTTGCTAGCGCTGTAAGCGCTCTAAACAGTGTCTCTGAGCATAACTTGTGGCAAAAGTGCAACTTTTGAAGAATGAACTGAAAACTCATATTTTGTTCCAAAACAGTGTTTGGATGTGATAACAAGCTGTTTTATCATGTTTGTAATGTTACACATGCATTTCCTAACCAAGTAGTAAGGCTTGCATTAAGGCGTTCAAAACAGCGTTTGCTGGCGCTGTAAGCGCTCTAAACAGTGTTTCTGAGCATAACTTGTGGCAAAAGTGCAACTTTTGAAGAATGAAAAGAAAACTCATATTTTGAATGAAAACAGTGTTTGGATGTGATAACAAGCTGTTTTATCATGTTTGTAATGTTACACATGCATTTCCAAACAAGTAGTAAGTCTTGTATTAAGGCGTTCAAAACAGCGTTTGCTGGCGCTGTAAGCGCTCTAAACAGTGTTTCTGAGCATAACTTGGAGCAAAAGTGCAACTTTTGAAGAATGAACTGAAAACTCATATTTTGTTCTAAAACAGTGTTTGGATGTGATAACAAGCTGTTTTATCATGTTTGTAATGTTACACATGCATTTCCAAACAAGTAGTAAGTCTTGTATTAAGGCGTTCAAAACAGCGTTTGCTGGCGCTGTAAGCGCTCTAAACAGTGTTTCTGAGCATAACTTGTGGCAAAAGTGCAACTTTTGAAGAATGAACTGAAAACTCATATTTTGTTCCAAAACAGTGTTTGGATGTGATAACAAGCTGTTTTATCATGTTTGTAATGTTACACATGCATTTCCTAACAAGTAGTAAGGCTTGCATTAAGGCGTTAAAAACAGCGTTTGCTGGCGTTGTTAGCACTCTAAACAGTGTTTCTGAGCATAACTTGGGGCAAAAGTGAAACTTTTGAAGAATGAACTGAAAACTCATATTTTGTTTGAAAACAGTGTTTACATGTAATAACAAGCTGTTTTATCATGTTTGTAATGTTACAACATGCATTTCCAAACAAGTAGTAAGTCTTGCATTTAGACGATCAAAACAGCGTTTGCTAGCGTTGTTAGCACTCTAAACAGTGTTTCTGAGCATAACTTGGGGCAAAAGTGCAACTTTTGAAGAATGAACTGAAAACTCATATTTTGTTTCAAAACAGTGTTTGGATGTGATAACAAGCTGTTTTATCATGTTTGTAATGTTACACATTCATTTCCAAACAAGTAGTAAGTCTTGCATTTAGGCATTCAAAACAGCGTTTGCTAGCGTTGTAAGCACTCTAAACAGTGTTTCTGAGCATAACTTGGGGCAAAAGTGAAACTTTTGAAGAATGAACTGAAAACTCATATTTTGTTTGAAAACAGTGTTTACATGTAATAACAAGCTGTTTTATCATGTTTGTAATGTTACAACATGCATTTTCAAACAAGTAGTAAGTCTTGCATTTAGACGATCAAAACAGCGTTTGCTAGCGTTGTTAGCACTCTAAACAGTGTTTCTGAGCATAACTTGGGGCAAAAGTGAAACTTTTGAAGAATGAACTGAAAACTCATATTTTGTTTGAAAACAGTGTTTACATGTAATAACAAGCTGTTTTATCATGTTTGTAATGTTACAACATGCATTTCCAAACAAGTAGTAAGTCTTGCATTTAGGTGTTCAAAACAGCGTTTGCTGGCGTTGTAAGCGCTCTAAACAGCGTTTCTGAGCATAACTTGGGGCAAAAGTGAAACTTTTGAAGAATGAACTGAAAACTCATATTTTGTTTCAAAACAGTGTTTGGATGTGATAACAAGCTGTTTTATCATGTTTGTAATGTTACACATGCATTTCCAAACAAGTAGTAAGTCTTGCATTAAGGCGTTCAAAACAGCGTTTGCTGGCGTTGTAAGCGCTCTAAACAGTGTTTCTGAGCATAACTTGGGGCAAAAGTGCAACTTTTGAAGAATGAACTGAAAACTCATATTTTGTTTCAAAACAGTGTTTGGATGTGATAACAAGCTGTTTTATCATGTTTGTAATGTTACACATGCATTTCCAAACAAGTAGCATTAAGTCTTGCATTAAGGCGTTCAAAACAGCGTTTGCTGGCGTTGTAAGCGCTCTAAACAGTGTTTCTGAGAATAACTTGGGGCAAAAGTGCAACTTTTGAAGAATGAACTGAAAACTCATATTTTGTTTCAAAACAGTGTTTGGATGTGATAACAAGCTGTTTTATCATGTTTGTAATGTTACACATTCATTTCCAAACAAGTAGTAAGTCTTGCATTTAGGCATTCAAAACAGCGTTTGCTAGCGTTGTAAGCACTCTAAACAGTGTTTCTGAGCATAACTTGGGGCAAAAGTGAAACTTTTGAAGAATGAACTGAAAACTCATATTTTGTTTGAAAACAGTGTTTACATGTAATAACAAGCTGTTTTATCATGTTTGTAATGTTACAACATGCATTTCCAAACAAGTAGTAAGTCTTGCATTTAGGTGTTCAAAACAGCGTTTGCTGGCGTTGTAAGCGTTCTAAACAGCGTTTCTGAGCATAACTTGGGGCAAAAGTGAAACTTTTGAAGAATGAACTGAAAACTCATATTTTGTTTCAAAACAGTGTTTGGATGTGATAAGCTGTTTTATCATGTTTGTAATGTTACACATGCATTTCCAAACAAGTAGTAAGTCTTGCATTAAGGCGTTCAAAACAGCGTTTGCTGGCGTTGTTAGCACTCTAAACAGTGTTTCTGAGCATAACTTGGGGCAAAAGTGAAACT
The DNA here is from genome assembly GCF_052324685.1 of Brachyhypopomus gauderio. Taxonomy (NCBI): domain Eukaryota; kingdom Metazoa; phylum Chordata; class Actinopteri; order Gymnotiformes; family Hypopomidae; genus Brachyhypopomus; species Brachyhypopomus gauderio. The sequence goes on along the minus strand of NW_027506876.1, from coordinate 2,820,865 downwards.
TTTGAAGAATGAACTGAAAACTCATATTTTGTTTGAAAACAGTGTTTACATGTAATAACAAGCTGTTTTATCATGTTTGTAATGTTACAACATGCATTTCCAAACAAGTAGTAAGTCTTGCATTTAGACGATCAAAACAGCGTTTGCTAGCGTTGTTAGCACTCTAAACAGTGTTTCTGAGCATAACTTGGGGCAAAAGTGAAACTTTTGAAGAATGAACTGAAAACTCATATTTTGTTTGAAAACAGTGTTTACATGTAATAACAAGCTGTTTTATCATGTTTGTAATGTTACAACATGCATTTCCAAACAAGTAGTAAGTCTTGCATTTAGGTGTTCAAAACAGCGTTTGCTGGCGTTGTAAGCGCTCTAAACAGCGTTTCTGAGCATAACTTGGGGCAAAAGTGAAACTTTTGAAGAATGAACTGAAAACTCATATTTTGTTTCAAAACAGTGTTTGGATGTGATAACAAGCTGTTTTATCATGTTTGTAATGTTACACATGCATTTCCAAACAAGTAGTAAGTCTTGCATTAAGGCGTTCAAAACAGCGTTTGCTGGCGTTGTAAGCGCTCTAAACAGTGTTTCTGAGCATAACTTGGGGCAAAAGTGCAACTTTTGAAGAATGAACTGAAAACTCATATTTTGTTTCAAAACAGTGTTTGGATGTGATAACAAGCTGTTTTATCATGTTTGTAATGTTACACATGCATTTCCAAACAAGTAGCATTAAGTCTTGCATTAAGGCGTTCAAAACAGCGTTTGCTGGCGTTGTAAGCGCTCTAAACAGTGTTTCTGAGAATAACTTGGGGCAAAAGTGCAACTTTTGAAGAATGAACTGAAAACTCATATTTTGTTTCAAAACAGTGTTTGGATGTGATAACAAGCTGTTTTATCATGTTTGTAATGTTACACATTCATTTCCAAACAAGTAGTAAGTCTTGCATTTAGGCATTCAAAACAGCGTTTGCTAGCGTTGTAAGCACTCTAAACAGTGTTTCTGAGCATAACTTGGGGCAAAAGTGAAACTTTTGAAGAATGAACTGAAAACTCATATTTTGTTTGAAAACAGTGTTTACATGTAATAACAAGCTGTTTTATCATGTTTGTAATGTTACAACATGCATTTCCAAACAAGTAGTAAGTCTTGCATTTAGGTGTTCAAAACAGCGTTTGCTGGCGTTGTAAGCGTTCTAAACAGCGTTTCTGAGCATAACTTGGGGCAAAAGTGAAACTTTTGAAGAATGAACTGAAAACTCATATTTTGTTTCAAAACAGTGTTTGGATGTGATAACAAGCTGTTTTATCATGTTTGTAATGTTACACATGCATTTCCAAACAAGTAGTAAGTCTTGCATTAAGGCGTTCAAAACAGCGTTTGCTGGCGTTGTAAGTGCTCTAAACAGTGTTTCTGAGCATAACTTGGAGAAAAGTGCAACTTTTGAAGAATGAACTGAAAACTCATATTTTGTTTCAAAACAGTGTTTGGATGTGATAACAAGCTGTTTTATCATGTTTGTAATGTTACACATGCATTTCCAAACAAGTAGTAAGTCTTGCATTTAGGCGTTCAAAACAGCGTTTGCTAGCGTTGTAAGCACTCTAAACAGTGTTTCTGAGCATAACTTGGGGCAAAAGTGCAACTTTTGAAGAATGAACTGAAATCTCATATTTTGTTTGAAAACAGTGTTTACATGTAATAAAAAGATGTTTTATCATGTTTGTAATGTTACACATGCATTTCCAAACAAGTAGTAAGTCTTGCATTTAGGCGTTCAAAACATCGTTTGCTGGAGTTGTAAGGAGTTGTAAATCGCTGTCCTACGAAGGAAGAACAATGAAAAACAACTTTGAACAAGTGCAGTCATACCCATATCAAATCAAAATCATTTGTCAGGTGAGTTAGGCCATCAGATTAGGCCATACAAGCTAGGTGATGTTAAATACTATTTCTAATTCTCTGGGCCAAATTGTTGAAAGAGGTTGAAAATTATTTGACTGGTCTAAAGTTGATATTAATTTCAGCTGAAATAAGACAAATGTTTTAAACATTTTATATTTTATAAACATTTTATATTTATATATTTGTCAAAACAAATGAAATAGTAGTAGTTACTTACTCTGTATGTAGATCCCTCGGGCATTAAGATGTCCAACCATGAGTTTGTATCCTGAATTTGGATGATGAAGAAGAATGTCTCTCACCATGGCATCAAGGTCATTGTCATCCACCGACAAGTACAGATCACCGACTCTGTACAAATTATAAGCACGTTTATTCTAGCATGCATTCCTAAACACGATAGTTGAATCGAAGAGCTGCTACTACGGGTGCATTTAAAGCAGAACACGTTGCCTAGTTATCTAGACAATGTAATAAGCTAGTTAGCCAATTACCTTAATCCATTCTGTGCCATCCTGCGACAAATGGTTCTTTCAGAGACCCCAAACACAAATGCTATTTGACCCACTGTAAGGCCCATATGGACATATGCCTCTATTGTCTGCAATGGGAGCAAAAAGGCAGGGAGACCTGGACCACCCACGTTACCTGTCGCAGACAAATTCGTGCTGAATTTGGTGAGCAACTTGCTGCAGGTTGTCCAAAATTGACAGGTCAATATCAATCTCTTCCCTGAGTTCCGTCAACTCTAAAACTATTCCTTCAATCCTAAATAAACAATCATCAAAGTGCCCACTGTCCAACTCTTCGGCTATTAATCTTATTTCCGCAGCAACTCTTCTCATTTCTGCCATGACTACTTCTTGAGGTAGTTAAGTACTACTCACCAGATTCAAAAACAAGGCAGGAGTAATCGAACACACAGCTTTCACCAAGATTACCCAATAGCGTATTGATTTAGTCTACTTCATTAGCATATTGGAGAAGGAAATCCATAAATAAATAAATCCTTAAATCCAGAAATAAATAAATTCTTAAGTCAATAAATCCTTTAAAAAATAAATCCTTAAATCCAAAAATAAATAAGTTCTTAAATCCCTAAATAAATAAATACTGTTTTAAGTCGAACATTTATGCATTTATTAATTGATTTCTACTTTTATGCTGTATCTTTATTTATTTATTTGTCACCTTTCGTCCTCCATACTAACCCAAGGGGAACCTTTAAAACCTAGACCTTTAATCTTTAACCTAACTCTAAATTCAACATTGTGATGATTTTTAACTAAAAGTTACATTAATGAGTTGATTTCTGATCACTGAACTAATGTGACAGTGGCAACAACCAGAATCTTAATATCATGACAGACTTTGTGTTTGTGCTTGTACATGTTAGCATGAACATTTGGGTGGTGGGCTGTTAGTTAGGGAATAGGTCTTGTGACCCAGAGGGTTGTGGGTTTGATTTCCAGAAATAGCACCTCCCAGGGAAATGGGAGCTGTGCTTCTTCTTTGCTTTCCTCTCCTCAGTCATTTCCCAGGGAAATGAAGTTCCCTGATCAAGGCACTTAATCCCAACTCCCTGGGCTTCAGTGTGCGCAAATCTAGTCTAAGATTAAATAAATACAGTTTCAAAATGTAGAAATACACAAAGAATACTTAACCATTAGAACAACACTGTTAATTGAACTGTGCTGTTTAAATAACAATGCTTTTTAAAATAAACTATGGTATTGAAATGAACTATGCCCATATTTTAAAGTCTAGTGTATTGATGATATTGATTATTGTCCAGGCTTATATATTTTTGCTGGCTATTTGGAATTACCACTGCTGGTTGCTAGGAGACAAAGCACATCATCATGATATAACCAGGTCCATAACTGCTGAGCCTCTACTGCCTCTGTTACTTGTGCGTATATGATGTTGATGAAGAAAAAAGAGATGTCTATCACTTTGCAGCTGAAAAAGATAATTATAGCGACAATTTCAAGTTCAGTTTCCTTTTAGTTGCCATTTGTCATTTGTCTTATTTTGTGAAATACCGTAGCCTACTGGGTTTTCCATCCACCGAGTTTTTGCGCATTTTGAAAATGCGCATGAAAAAGCTGGATGGAAAAAGTCCAAAATTCGAAAAAAGCCCCAAATATCGCAAAAAGATTTTTACGCTAGGAGGAGGTGGAAAAGTTAGACTATCGCATCGCCAAAATCGGAAAAACTGGATGGAAAAGGGTTTTTCCGCATAAACGATGACGTATCATGCCTCAAGTCATGTGGTTCTGTACATGATCGCGATGTAAAGATGGCAAATGCATACAAAAACAGTTCTGGAGAGAGCAAAAATTTAATTTAACTTCTCCATGTAGCCTATAGAAAAGAAAAAGAAAAAAATGTTTCAAAACCTCAACGTGCAAAAATGCGTAGGCTGCCAGATGGATGTAAAAACAACTATTGTTTGGCGTCCTCTCACGTGATCTAAAGTTTATTCGCATAACTGTAATGAATGGAAACAAGGCTTAATTCGCATTTTTTTCTGCCGAAACTTGGAAATTGCGCATTATTTTTAAGAAAGGTTTGGATGGAGACCCGGTCAAATACAATCCAGTTGTAAACTTGCCCTAATCGATATCTCCCGCTGCTAAATTCCATGACATCAGCAAATGGTACTTCAAAGCTGTACTTTCATTAGATTGCTACAATAAAGGCTAATTGTAATAATCAGTTGTGAGCATTTCTTTGAAATGGAGAATAACGTAGTATCGCTCGCGCACAGTGACGCGTCCGCCCTTGCTTGACCTCGAGCGCCATTCTGAAGAACTTCCACGTTTACAAAAATCTGTGTAAGGGGGTGGGCGCAGGAGGAGATGTATGCAGGAAATTAAGCAGCTTGTAACAAATCTAGCCATATCTCCTCGTTTACTAAAGACAACTTTAAAACCAGATGAAGTTCCTTTGAGTTATTTGACTTATTTTTCATTTGGCGAATAACGTTTTGGTGCGATACTCACAATCGCCTCATTACCCGTAAAAATGTTGCGCCTGGGTTGTATTTTAGGTGTAGTGATTTCCTTATGGTTCTACGTGGACTCTAACCCTGGACCGGTGGAAGACATTGTCGTGGACCGATTTTCAGTTCCCAAACTCTGCATTAGAGAGGTCAAAAACGGGGACTTTGTTCGATATCACTATAATGGCACTTTTATTAACGGAACACAGTTTGACTCGAGGTAAGGGACGTATGCTTGTGGAAAAAATGATTGCGATTTGCATCATATCGGTAGCCAACATAATTGTTTACATTTTTGTAAGGTATGGATAACTGTGCGACCCATGAACGCTTTGTTGTTGATAAGGATCAACAAAAGTTTGTGTAACAGAATGTAACCTAGTGCAGTAAATAGCGACATTTTTAGAGTCAAGATTTTCTTTCTAATCTGAATTTAAAGCAGCTGGCAAATCACAAGATTACTTAAATGTTATTATATGTATGCCACGTGGTCTCATTGATCATGTCCTTAGAATTGCACTGTACTTAAGCAGTGCAGTGGAATATGCAGTGAGCTATGGAAGTTTTTCTGTCTCAATATTAAAACTAAAATGTAATACGCATACATTTTGATGCTTTATTTGTGCCTTTATTGAAATGAAAATGTACTTCCCGATTTTAATTATCAAGTTCATGTGATCAATAAAAATATTCAAATGCACACTCAGTTGCTCTGGCACCGCGCTCAATTTGGCAATAACAGTCATAACATCAATAACATCTCAGTGCCAAATAAGGCAGAGATGTCTGCCACTTGCTTAATTAACCTTTCACACTGATCGACTGTAAATTCACCATAAGGACTCGTCTGCTACCCTTTGAATTAATCTAATGAGCGCTTCTGCGGCCATATTTAAAAAACTCACCTGTACTGCGTGCTATAGTCCCGTCCTGATTGGCTGCCTGCGGTAGAAAGCTGTGGAACACGATTGGCTGAATAAAGTGGGGCTGTGGAAACTGATTGGAAGGTTGATGGAATATAATTTGACTATAATTTGACTGTAGTGGAAGAACATGGAAAGGAAGATGCATTCTGCTCGGATTGCATTTTCAAAATGCATTTTGAGCGCTGTTTGTATCATAATGTTAGTGCAAACGGGAGGTGCTATTTCTCCATTAACATTTGAATTTTGACATCTTTTTAGCGTGGTGGTGAGGTTGAAAATTACATGTGAAGAGCATTTTAATTACAATTTTGATACAACATGATCACACTTGATAATTAAAATTGGGAAATACATTTTCATTTTAATAAAGGCACAAATAAAGCATCAAAATGTATGTGTAAATGAAATATGAATACATGTCTACCAATTAACTGGAACTATTGCATTTGAATTTGAATGTTGAGCTCAGAGTTGCTTGTATGAGTGGAACATGTAAATGCAAATGTGTCTTTCATTTTAATATTGAGACAGAATAACCTCCATAATGAGCCCTCCAACAGCAAACGCTTAAATGGGCATAAACAGGATGAGAGTTAGGCCTACCCAATCTTGACCATTTTGTTAGTTATGTGTACTTAAAGGTGCAAAGATATTTATGTCCAAACTGTATCAAGAAGCAGTTTACCCAGAATCTCCCTGCCCTCTTTGTCCCGCCCATGATGGTAGCTACGATAGGGGTACTGCATTTTTCGGCGTGGTCGGACAGGGCCGGCAGATAGCAGGTGTGGATAGAGGCATTGTGGGTATGTGCATTAATGAACACAGGAAGATTACAGTACCCCCCCATCTGGCCTATGGCAGTCAAGGAGCAGGTAAGTCATCTCATTTTCAAAAACCAACAGTTCTCTAGTATGTTATTTTGAATCATATATTTTTTGCAAGATGGCTTTATTTAATCTACATGCTTGATACATTATTAAAGATTATTAAATTATCTGCATGGCTTTACAGTAAAATAATTTCTCAGCCTTGATTACCATCAATGACAGTCTAATTATTCTCTTTCTCTTTCAGGTGAAACCATTCCTCCTGACACAACATTAGTATTTGACCTGCTCCTATTGGATGTCTTTAACCGGGCTGACCAGGTGCGGACACAGGTGATTAACACACCTGAGAACTGCACACGCTCCGTTATGCGGACAGACTTTGTGCGCTTCCACTTCAACGCTAGCCTGCTGGACGGCACCAGGTTCGACTCCAGGTGAGCGAGAGCTGCAAAACAACAAATGATGCTCAACCAATGAAAAGACAGTATGGAAAACCACATGGGCGTGTTCAATACTTCTGCTTTTTAGGGCATTTTTATACTTGGGCCATTTTAGCATTTCAGATGGTAGATCTTATCCCTCTAAACAGACATAAAAATGAATACATTCAGACCCCTGTAGGGTAACCAAACCCTGTAAATGTAATGTAATGAAATTACTACATTCAGTTTTGACCCGTGACCCGTCACTTTTGACCCGTAACTCAAATCAGCCATTAGATATCCTAAAAACAAATTATTCATCATCCATTTTGTTTCTTACCTTTTGGTTACATTGTCAGGCTTCCATAGCCATGAACATATTGGTTTAAATATGTTTGTTGTGGCCCACTGGGCCTTTCTATTGACAGCATACAAAACAGTAAACACTCTAAACTGATTTGGCCTTACATGTCTGGAAATGTCGGCCTTGTGTTGTGAAAAAGACAAAGACAGAAGCCCCTAACTGACGATCAGATGGTTGAAGGAGGAGCTGCTGTGGCCCGTTGGTGTATAATGTGTTTTGTGTATAGTGTGTTTATCATTTCAGTTTTGGCAATTATTATTGTTTTCTAATTATACCTGGGTCGAAATTGACTCTAACAATAGAACGGTCATCATTTCAACAAGAGCATTTTATAAAACAGTAACATTAAAAAAAAACAATGTCAAAAAGTCTTGATGCAATAAATAAATGTATATACTACTATTATGCATTAAAACCTACAAACAGGTCGGTCACAACCCTAATCCTAACCCTAATACACTAACCCTAACACCATAACCGTAACATTGACACTAACACTAACCCACACACTAGAGGGAAAAAAATTAGCTGCATATGAAAACACAGATAGAAATATAATGCAAATCATCCATTGACATTTCATTTCAATAAAAAATCGAATAAAGAGGCTTTTGTCACGTCTGTAAAATTCAAGTGCCTGTTTGTTTGTTTGCACAGGAATGTGTGTGTTGACTTTGCCCTTGTGTGAGCCCTGCGTAGCTATGACCGCTCCCAGACTCAGGACACGCTGGTGGGTGAGGGATGGCTCATTCGTGGCCTAGAGGAGGGGTTGCTAGGGATGTGCGTAGGTGAGATTCGAAGCTTCATCATCCCACCATTCCTGGCCTTTGGAGAAAAAGGATATGGTAAACACCTCACAACGGCTGCATGTTTACAACCCATATAAACACCATCCAACCCACGCAGCCTTGTAAATAACACTGAATTGAACATGCTCATCTTTATAATATGCAATATGTAAAATTATATAAGTTATATGTGTGATATAGTATGTAATATAAGATTACATACTCTTCAAAGAGCACCTGCTCTAGTGACCCTAAATACTCCACTGCACTGTCATCTATTTAATGCCAAGTCTGAATTTTAACTATTGTATCCTTTTGTATTATTGTAAGTTGCTTTGGATAAAAGCATCAGCTAAATAAAGAAATAAATAGAAAAAATAAGATTAGTTATATGTGTAATATTGTACATAATATACGATTATTTATATGTAATCTTATAAGTATGTAGTATGTTACAACATCTGTTTCTGGTTTGAAAAAAAAACCTGATTTGACCATTAGCTAGAAAGTCAACACAGCCAACAGCCCCACTCTTACCCACCCTGACCAACCCTAACCTAATCCTTACCCACCATAACCAACCGTGACCCACCCTAAACCCTAAGCCCACATGTGGATAAGTGCTCTCTCCCTGTTCCTCCCTCTCACCCAGGAAGAGCTGTGCCCCCTCACGCAACATTACTGTATGATGTTCTTCTTGTGGACCTCCATAATCCTAAAGATGAAATCTCTGTGGAAATTCTGGAGGTGTCAGAACACTGCACACGGAAGTCTGTCATCGGAGATTATATACGCTACCATTACAATGGCACCTTCCTCAATGGGGCCACCTTTGATACCAGGTTGGTCAGTAGGTCACCTGGATGTTAGACGTCCCCACTACACCTGTGGAAATACTCAGGGGAAATCTCAGAGGTGGGAGGGAGTAAATATGGTGAAGAATTGAGCAAGGCACACTTGGCCAGCACTTCCAGGGGTCAGACCAGGTTTGCTGTAGTCATGCACCTCTGGCCTATTCACAGTGCTACAGAGGAGGTGTGTGTGCTGGATGTCATGTCTACCCCTTGAGGTGTAATTATGTTTTAAAGGTCATCTCAATCACAGAATTTTGTGTGTGAAAAAGGGTGTGACAGGACCGCGTTGCGACATGACACAAAGTATGATTTATTGTAAGCTATAAAACAAATCAAACTACAGTGTATTCCTGAACTCACTTCCATCCTGTTCACTTCCAATTGCAATTGAGCACTTACTATGTGACCTGCTGCTAATTACAAGTTACTCTGGAAAGGACCAATTACCTAATAATGAAAATGTAAATGTGTAGTTTTTTATTGTGTTTACATTTGTATTTTTATATATATGAGAAATCAAAATCAGCCATTTAAATAGTCATGGGGAAATGTCTATAACATCCTCAATATCAGAAATGTGTATATCAGCCATAGAATGTATATACATATATACACACACACACACACACACACACACACATATACATACATATATATATATATATATATATATATATATATATATATATATATATATATATATATATATATATATATATATATATATATATATATATATATATATAATGTGTGTGTGTGTGTGTGTGTGTGTGTGTGTGTGTGTGCGTTTTATACATATAGTTTTGTACATGGTAGCTTCATCTATGTGTGTATCTGCTCTATGCATAACACATCCACTTTGCACGTTATTTATTTATTTATTTGGACTTCACAGCTACCAGCGCAACAGCACATACAACACATACATTGGCCTGGGCTATGTGATCTCTGGGATGGACCAGGGCCTGCAGGGAGTTTGTGTGGGGGAGAGGAGAAGAATCATCATCCCACCACACCTAGCATACGGACAGCATGGAGCAGGTACACCTAGCGTATGAAGAACTTGGAGCAGGTACACTAGTGTATGAACAGCTTGGAGCAGGTACACTAGCGTATGAACAGCTTGGAGCAGGTACACCAGACAACATGGCGCAGGTACACCAGACAACATGGCGCAGGTACACCAGACAACATGGCGCAGGTACACCAGACAACATGGCGCAGGTACACCAGACAACATGGCGCAGGTACACGTAGCGTACGGATAGCTTGGAGCAGGTATGACACCAACACACTGACAGTCTGAGTGCTTTAGACCTACATTGCTGTACAAAAATATTAGGTACAAAAATTAATAGAAAACAAACAGAAAATGTGCATGTGTATGTACGAGCGTGTGTATGTGCATGTGTATATGTGTGTGTATGTGCATGTGTATACATGTGTATGTATGTGCGTAAACATATGTGTGTACATGCATGTGTATAGGTGTGGGTGTATGTGTACGTGCATGTGTAAATGTGTTTGTGTGCATGTGTGTACTTGCTCTGCCCCATTCTTAGGTAGGTGTGTGTGTGTGTGTGTGTGTGTGTGTGTGTGTGTGTGTGTGTGTGTGTGTGTGTGTGTGTTTTCGGGTAAATGTGTGTGTGTTTGTGTGTGTGTATTCTCAGGTAAAGACATCCCAGGCTCTGCAGTGCTGGTGTTCTACATTCACGTGATAGACTTCCACAACCCGAAGGACCCTGTGCAGGTGGAGGTCACCATCAAACCAGAGCACTGTAACAAAACCAGCGAGAAGGACGATGTCATTGAGTACCACTACAACTGCTCTCTCCTGGATGGCACAGTGCTCTTCACGTCGTAAGTGATGTCTGCTCATCGCATTTTCACTGCATTACAAAATGTACATATAGAAATATTTGGTTCAACCAAATTAGTTTTGTGAATTCCACTGAACAGAATGGTTGCCAAGTCTGTCACTGAAATATAACATGATAACTCCGATAACATGAACCTTGCCCAGAAGCAACTAAAGACACTGTTAACTTGAGCTGAAATGTAAGATCCTAAAAAGCTTAGCAAAATGTGAAATGAGACAATGTGATGGGGTGAGTGATGTGATGGGGTGAGTGATGTGATGTGAGCAGTGTTGCGAATAACGCCGTTAAAAATAACGGCGTTAGGTAACGGCGTCATTTAGTCAGTAACGGGATAATATAATTAATTACTTTTCCTGTCGTTACAATGCCGTTTACGTTACTGGTCATTAAAAGCGGTGCGTTACTACATATTGATATACTAATGCAAGCGGACCGCTGCCCAGGCTAGTGAGGAGTAACAGATCTCTATAGGTCACAGTTCTCGGTGTAACACCTGTTTAAACTTAACAAGTCAGTAAGCGATTGGCTAAGGCAGCTCAGCATGTGGCTCCGGCAGGCTAATCTATAGCAGCATAACTAAAGGGAGGGGTTCAGAGGTCACCACAGTCATGAGGGCTCACTGAGACATTGCTTTCCAGTCAAGTCATAGTCACAAATAGAGTGATGCCATGACACAGCTAGATGACAGCATCAACATCTCAGATTACCAGAAATCTCAACGTCTGGGGCCCCCCAAGCCCCTACACCTTACAAGGGGAATATTAGCTGAAGGCTTGATTAAATAGGTGAGTCTTAAGTCTAGGTTTAAAGATTGGAACTGTGTCAGAATCTCAGATTGGTCACTGGGGACTTGGACTCGGACACTTGTAAAGCTACTTTGTTCTAAAAAGTGCTATATAAATAAAATTTGATTGATTGATTGATGTGATGTGAGTGAGTGGAGTGTGATGTGATGTTTGTGAGTGGAGTGTGATGCGAGTGGAGTGTGTATGTATGCGAGTGGAGTGTGTATGTATGCGAGTGGAGTGTGTATGTATGCGAGTGGAGTGTGTATGTATGCGAGTGGAGTGTGTATGTATGCGAGTGAGTGATGTATGTATGCGAGTGAGTGATGTGTCGCCCTTGGCTTGCTCACAGGGGGCTTTGACTCAGACACTTGTAAAGCTGCTTTGTGACAACAACTGTTGTAAATGTGCTATATAAATAAAATTTCATTGATTTGTGTGATGTGAGTGAGTGGTGTGATATATGTGAGAGAGGGAGTGATGTATGTGAGTGAGTGGTGTGATATATGTGAGAGAGGGAGTGATATATGTGAGAGAGGGAGTGATATATGTGAGAGAGGGAGTAATGTATGTGAGTGAGTGGTGTGATGTATGTGAGAGAGGGAGTGATATATGTGAGAGAGGGAGTGATATATGTGAGAGAGGGAGTGATATATGTGAGAGAGGGAGTGATATATGTGAGAGAGGGAGTAATGTATGTGAGTGAGTGGTGTGATATATGTGAGAGAGGGAGTGATATATGTGAGAGAGGGAGTAATGTATGTGAGAGAGGGAGTAATGTATGTGAGTGAGTGGTGTGATATATGTGAGAGAGGGAGTGATATATGTGAGTGAGTGGTGTGATATATGTAAGAGAGGGAGTAATGTATGTGAGTGAGTGGTGTGATATATGTGAGAGAGGGAGTAATGTATGTGAGTGAGTGGTGTGATATATGTGAGAGAGGGAGTAATGTATGTGAGTGAGTGGTGGGTGGTTATTCCCTTTAACTTGTGTGCACAGCCACAGACACACAGTAAATGTGCCATATTTTGTCAATTGTGATTTTTTTCACTGCAATCAAATTTTGTCCTCTGCTTTTTACCCATCTGTGCGCACACACACACTAGTGATTATTAGGGGGCTGTGGATCACACGTGCCCAGAGCGGTGGGCAGCCCTAGCCCGGCGCCTGGGGAGCAGTTGGGGTTAGGTGCCTTGCTCAAGGGCACCTCAGTCATGGCCTCAGGTCTGGGAATCGAACCCACGACCCTCCGGTCACAAGACCAGTTCCCTACCACCAGTCCATGACTCCCCCAGTACAAAGACAGATGAGGCACAGCAACAAACCTCATTCTGAAATTATATTACATACATGATGTGGTCTTAGTTAATCTGACTAAAAATGCAAATATGAACATGGGAGCATATTGCAGGAATCAGGCAGATAATCTGTCAGTCATGTTGTATTCCCATTTGCTTCTGACAGGACCGACTATGAAGCTGTCCAGAGTGTGGTGCTGGGGGCAGATAAGGTGATTGACGGGCTGGACGAGGCGCTGAGGGGCATGTGTGTGGGTGAGAGAAGGATCGCCATAGTTCCACCCCACCTGGGCCATGGAGAGAGAGGAGGTGAGAGACACCACATTTCCCAGTGTCTTTTATACTGGGAATCTGCCAGACTGAGATCACCCCTCTGAAAGTGATATTTTCTAAAAGATCAGCCCCATTCCAAGCAGCTTGATAATGGTGATGGGTGCTGACCCAGTTTTGTCACTCTGCTTCCTCTAGCGGGTGATGTCCCCGGCAGCGCTGTGCTGCGCTTTGAGCTGGAGCTGTTGTCCTTACAGAAGGGTGTTCCTGAGGGTTACCTGTTTGTGTGGCTTGAGGACAGTCCAGCACAGCTCTTCCAGGCTTTGGACATGAACCAGGACAGTGAGGTGCTCCTGGAGGAGGTGATTTAATTTGTTATTCATCCAGATTCCCAGAACATCTAAAATGTTTTTAAAATAAAATGAAATAATTTTCAAAAAGTATTTTCAGCAGTTAAACTGACAAGTCACTGACCACCAACATTGGTGCCGCAGACCACCAGGGGGCCACCAGTTGAAAACCCCTATCTTAAATGTGGGAAATGTGAATGTGGGAAAGAGTAATAATTTATTTGTCCTTTCTCCATATTCATGTCTTTCTCTCTTTTCCCAGTTCTCAGACTTCATCAAGCAACAGGTGGCAAAAGGCAGAGGGCGTCTGAAGCCAGTGCAGGATCCTGAGGTTGTCATTGGTGACATGTTCAAGAACCAAGACAGGAACAGCGATGGTCGCATTACTGCAGATGAACTGAAACTCAAAGCGGAGGAAGACAAAGAGAAAGAAAAGGCCCGACATGAAGAACTGTGAGGGTTTAGTTAGGGTTAGAACTGTTAGAACTAACCGTAGAACTGTGAGGGTGACACAGCCTCAGACAATCAGAGGAAATATTGCAGGCACACATGCAATCAGCTACACACCCACAGTGACTCGCAGCTACATGGCTGACTGACTGACATTGATACAGTCCAACAAAATTTGCTGTCAGTGACAAACACAACTCAGGTTTTTTTGGCTAAGAAAAAACAAAGTCAAACCAAAGTGTATTTGCACTGTATTTTTTAAAATAATTATTCTTATGTTTGGAAGAAAACCATGTGCCCTTTTCATTGTCATATATGAAAGAAGGACCTGGAATTGCTTTACTGTTTTGTAGATTTAGTTTTTCTAACATTTTTTCTTTTTTGTATGTATTTGTTTATGCATCTAGGGAACAATTGTTCTAAAACCTGAAGTGTGCTGTTTAAACTAGTAAAACCAGTAAAATGCATGGATATAGGATAAAGTCATTTTTATAGGGTTTGAAAAGCCCTATATTGTTATCCCACTGCTTCTAATTCTTCTTCTTGTCCATATTTGTGCGATTAATACAGCCTGAACAGCTTAATGTACAGACTCTGTTCATACTGCGTTCTACGGTCTCGATGCTGTGACTTGTTCTAAGTATTTTTTGAGTCGATAGGATTTGTAGTTTTTAATAAATTTATGTTTAAAAGTTTGCAAACCCCCATTAAAATGAATGGCGGAATGTTCAGAATTTCAAATTATAACTGCCAGTTAGAGTGTGAGTTGGCATGAAAAATGATCAAAAAAATTTCCTGGATAAACTGCTGTAAAATCTTTACACCTTCACCTAGAAGCTTAGAAGATAAGTTAAATATGTCCCGAACTATGACTGTTTAGTCGGAGGGTGCAAATCAGACTTAAATAAGGCTTCTCCACTCAGAGAAAGTCAAAGTCAAATTTATTTATATAGCGCTTTTCACAACACATGTCACAAAGCAGCTTTACATCAGCACGACTCCTCGTGGCAACGGCTCATCCAACCCCGGCATCAGCACATCCACCGGCAAGCCAGACCATCCCCCAGGTGCCTGCAGGTGCCTGTATCCAATCGTCTTGGGTAGAGGCATGCAAGAAGATAGACAATACAGACTGAGTGGACATGAATTTAAACCACCATTAATTTAAATGTACATAGCTCACGTGCCAGTGATGAGCATGTGGCTCCGGCAGGCTAATATATAGCAGCATAACTAAAGGGAGGGGTTCAGAGGTGACCACAGGCATGAGGGCTCACTGAGACATTGCTTTCCAGTCAAGTCATTGTCACAACTAGAGTGATGCCATGACACAGCTGGATGACAGCATCAACATCTCAGATCACCAGAAATCCCAACGTCTGGGGGCCCCCGAGCCCCTAAACATTACAAGGAGAATATTAGCTGAAGTCTTGATTAAATAGGTGAGTCTTAAGTCTAGATTTAAAGATTGGAACTGTGTCAGAATCTCGGATTGGAGCTGGAAGGCTATTCCATAATTGAGGGGCTTTAAAAGAGAAAGCTCTGCCTCCGGCTGTAGTCTTACAAATTTTTGGAACTAGGAGAAATCCAGCATTTTGGGAGCGCAAAGGGCAAGATGGGTTGTAGTAGGCAATGAGTTCACTCAGATATTGTGGGGCAAGACTAGTGTTGCCACCTGTCCCAGTTTTCCCGGGACTGTCCCAGTTTTCACATGCCTGTCCCGGTTTTTCTTCTTTTTAATATTCAGTCCCGGCAAAAAAACTAGGTTAGTTCAAACCACGATTCAGACTGTTTCTGCACACTTTAAATCTGTATTTTTCTCTCGCTGTGTTCATTTTAAACCCCTCTGGTAACATTTTACGTCCCCCCCCGCTAAACAACTTACGTCTCTCATACCCACTAGACATACGCACATATACACCACACAGACACACACATACATACATCTCTCTCATACCCACTAGACATACACACATATACACCACACAGACACACACATACATCTCTCTCATACCCACTAGGCATACACACATATACACCACACAGACACACATACATACATCTCCCTCATACCCACTCCACAAACACACATCACACAGACACACATACATGCATCTCTCTCATACACACTCCATACACCACACACACATACATACATCTCTCATATCCACTCCAGACATTAGCAATGGCGGCGCGTGCACACGCAGCAGCTTCTCTCTCTCCCGAGGAATCGGCATTTTTGTGTTTTTTTTCCCATGATTCGCAGTGTTTTTGTACGTCCTTGTTGTGCGTTCATGTCTCGGAACGCACATACAGTCGTGA
This sequence comes from Brachyhypopomus gauderio, assembly GCF_052324685.1. Classification (NCBI taxonomy): domain Eukaryota; kingdom Metazoa; phylum Chordata; class Actinopteri; order Gymnotiformes; family Hypopomidae; genus Brachyhypopomus; species Brachyhypopomus gauderio. The sequence continues at coordinate 2,804,415 of NW_027506876.1, read as the reverse complement.
GTTTCTGCTTGAAGCTGGCAAAAACAAATTTTTGGAATCCAACCAAGAACTCCACAAAGAGCTGCGAGTCTGCGGCTTGCTCAGGTCACTGGCACCCCCACCGACCCCCTCCGCTGCAGCATCTCGCCCACCGTGGAAGCGCCACAAGCAGCAGGATAGGAGGCAGAGACGGGGCAAGCGTGGAGGCATCCGATTGAGGCTAGCGGCTAGCCCACACAAACCAGCTATCCCAACCATGATTCTGGCCAACGTGCGATCATTGGACAATAAACTGGACTACATACGCTTACTTCAGTCAGCTCAGAAGTCCGTGAAAGACTGTTGTGTTTATGTATTTACGGAAACCTGGCTCAACGACAGCGTCCCGGATCACGCTGTTCAGCTCGAACGGCTAACATGCTATCGAGTACCAGGAGAGAAGTCACAACCTCTGCAATAAGTTTCTTCTGAGGAGAGAGACAAAGTTTACCTAAAAGCAGATCGTTTAACTAAAAGAGTTTAAAGTTTAACTAAAAGATTAACGTTTTGAGACTCTTCTTGAAGCTGTGAAGGGATGAAATGCCTCTGAGCTCTTCAGGAAGAGAGTTCCAGAGCTTTGGGCCATAGTGGCTAAAAGCACCCTCGCCAATCTTTAATCGGCTTTTAGGAATCACTACTAAATTACTGTTTGAGAGACCTGAGAGACCTGACTGGGACATATCTAATCATCATTTCACTGAGGTAAAGACCATGAAGACATTTAAAAACCATCACTAGAACCTTATAATCTATTCTAAACCTGACAGGTAAACAGTGCAGTGAGTGGAGTGCAGGTGTAATATGGTCTCTCTTTCTCCTGTGGGTCAGAACCCTTGCAGCAGCGTTCTGAACTCGCTATAGGTGAGAAATAGAGCCTTTTGGGAGAGCAGATAGAACAGCGTTACAATAATCTAGCCTTGATGTGATAAATGCATGGACAATTTTTTCACTGTCAGCAGGAGAGAGCATATCTCGGACCTTAGCAATGTTTCGAAGGTGAAAATAAGCTGTCTTGCATGTAGGTTCTTAACACATAGTTTGATTCAGATTCAGATTCATTTGATTTAAATAAATCTGGACATCATTCCTTTGTGAATCACTGCCAAGAACAGGAACCTCTGTCTTCCCTTTAATTAATTGCAGAAAATTGTCAGACATCCAAGTCTGTATATCATGTATGCAGTCAAACTGTGAGCAGATTGATTTTAGGGCTTGAGGTTCTAGAGAAATATAAAGTTGAGTGTCATCTGCATATTGATGATAACTAATACCATGTTTATTAATGATATGTGGTAACGGAAGCATATATAGGTTGAATAGTAAAGGCCCAAGAATTGATCCTTGGGGGACGCCACAAGTAATTTTTTGACGTGTAGAGGAAGAGGTACCTAATGCTACTAAAAAATATTATAATTCGTGATGTGCTAGTTGGGAGGTTCAAATCGCTGTTGTGAGTCCGGTTAGAACTCCAAAGAAAGGTTTAGTCGCACTCCAGTGGGTTTAACTTGCGTTTGCTGTTTATTCTCACTTTAAGTGACGTGTGGTTCTAGAACAGATAAATAAATAAATCAGTGTCTGAATAATGACAAATTAACTAACTAAAGTAATATCACAATTACATTATAAAATGACTGCAATATTAACATTTCTAAATACTCTGTCCCTAAACGGATGTAACACAAATTCCCCACAGGTAGCCCGCATTTAAATGTTCACACGAGCAGAACATAGCATAAAGGGGAGTGAAAATAGGTATATTCAGCGAAATAGACTATAATTTGAACTTTAACATTACCTACTTTCATATCCACGCACACAATCACGACGGGGTGGCAACGAACTGTAAACAGTGACAACAACTTAGAACTGTGATTTAGTGCAGCTCCTTTCTCATCTGCCTGCAGCTCACATGTGCTCTGCATGTGGCTCACATGTGCTTTAAGCTCTGCCCCTTAAAGGTCCAGTACAACAGTTTTCGGCAGCCTTTTTAACAGCCGCCCCCGTATTCACCTGTGAATACGAACAACTAAAAAAGGCTGAATAAAGGGGGTAATTAGTCTTCCTCAGGTAAGGCGGGTAGGCTGACAAGTCTTGCCACGGGTCGAATGTAGGTTCTTCCCTTCACTGACACTTCAGCTGATCTGATCCGTTTGTCTGGTCCAGCGAAAACTTGAAAGACTTTCCCTACAGGCCAAAGAGCTTGTGGAAGCTGATTATCCACAATCATGACCACATCTCCTACTTGTAGATTGGCGGATTCAGTTTTCCACTTCAGGCGGGCTTGGAGTCCTGGCAGGTAGTGCTTCAGGAAAGTTCTCCAGAATTGGTCGGCCAGAATTTGACTGTGCCTCCACCTTCTTCGCCCGAGAATCTCTGAGTTGTCATAGACGACTTGCGGCAGCGAGGCATCTCGCCGCCCCATAAGGAGATAGTTAGGGGTTACTGGGTCAGGGTCTGCTACTTCAGATGAGGTGTAGCCCAGGGGTTTTGAATTGAGCATCCCCTCAATCTCAATAAGCACTGTGCGCAACACCTCTTCGGTGACGGTTTGGGATCCAATGATGACTTGAAGAGCAGTCTTCAGCGAACGAATTTCACGCTCCCAGCAACCTCCGAAGTGTGGGGATCCAGGAGGATTGAAGGCAAACTTGATTTGCTGGCAAGCCAGCTGCTCTTTGAGTTCAGGATGAAGTGTTTGAAATGCTTCCTGCAATTCCCGTTCTCCTCCTCGGAAGTTCGTCCCCTGGTCACAGAGAATCTCCTTAGGTTTCCCGCGCCTGGATATAAAACGTCTCAGAGCCATTAGAAATGCATCTGTGTCAATACTGGGAATTAAATCAAGGTGGACTGCTCTCCTAGTTAGACATTTAAACAATATCCCCCACCTTTTCTCGTTACTGTGTCGGATCTTGATGTTGTACGGCCCAAAACAATCCACACCAGTGGAATAGAATGCCGGCTTGAACAGACGCAGTCTGGCTGGAGGGAGGTCCGCCATTCTGGGTGGATTAGGGTGACCTTTCCACCTCTTGCACTCAACACAGGATTTCTGATGGCGACGTACGGCTTCACGTCCACGTAACACCCAATATCTCCTTCTGATCTCAGCAAACACTCTTTCTGGTCCAGGATGTTGGAGCCTCTCGTCATAATCCTGGATTATGAGTTGGGTCAGGGCATGTCTGGGATCCAGAACAATGGGATGCACTTCATCCACAGTCATGTCAGGATTACGACGTAAACGGCCTCCCACTCTGATGAGCCCTATCTCCTCATCGAACTCAGGTGCAAGTAGGAGGAGACGACTAGACTTAGCAATGGGTTTACCTGCCTTTAACTGTGTGATTTCCTCTAGGAATGACTCTCTTTGGGCCTGTTGTAGAGCTTCTAGTTCGGCGGCAGCATAGGACTCAGCAGTGAGAGGGTGGTTAGGGTCGGCTGCCCCATGAAGTTGATTTGCGATGGCTTTTAAGAAGCTGTCCCAAGTCTGGTACTGATGTGGGTCTGGAACACTAGAGCTAGACATAGTTAAACAAATGACTTGTCGTTTCAGCTCACCTTCAGGATCACTCTGAGGTGGGGGTGGTAGATTGGGCCAGTCATTTGGAGTCAGTTTCAGGAATTCAGGTCCGTCTGTCCATCTACTGCCTTTGCTGATGTCTTGGATAGTGAGGCCACGAGTGATGTCGTCCGCCGGGTTGTCTTGTGAGGGCACGTACCTCCATGTGGCCGCTTCGGTTAACTCTTGTATTTCCGCCACACGAGTACCCACGAAGACTTTGTATCTGCAGGAATCTGAACCCAACCAGGTTAGGACTGTGGCAGAGTCAGACCACAAGATGCAGTTGCGTATGGGAAGGGTTAACTCAGTGCTGATAACCTTGTAGAGCTGGGCGCCCGTTAAGGCAGCACACAACTCTAGCCGAGGAACAGATTGTTGCTTCTTTGGGGCAACACGAGACCGTGCTGCGAGGAAGGCAACCTCAACTTCTCCCCCTGGACTCTCTGTCCTTAGATAAGCTACTGATCCATATGCCTGTTCGGAGGCATCACAGAACACATGAATGTCTCTCCTACTGTTGGGTTGGTCCAGGCTGGGACTGGTGTAGCACCTAGGCAGTGTGATCTTGTGCAACTGTGCCAGCTCTGCTTCCCATGCATGCCACCTTTGTAATAGCTCCTCAGGGAGTTGTGGGTCATCCCAATCCCTTCTCTTTTCCCACAGGTGGCGTACAATAACCTTGGCTCGGGTGGTATAAGGCGCTATGTAGCCAAGAGGGTCATACTGACTGGCTAAAACTCTATAAATATTCCTCATAGTAGTCATTGAGCAATTGATGTGTCTGTGTTTGTAAGTAAGGGTGTCAGACTTACAGTTCCACTGTAGTCCAAGAGCTGGTTCTTGGACGTCAGACTGATCTTGGTTTAGCCACAACTCACAGCTGGATGACTTGAGGTCCGAAGGGAGATGCTGAATGATATCTGGTTTATTACTTGCCCACTGCCTCAGCTCAAATCCCCCTTCGGCTAAAAGTGAGTGCAGTTTGTCTATAAGTGTCTTGGCAGCTGCTGGGCATGTGAGACTCTGTAAACAGTTGTCCAGAAAGATTTGTTAATGGCAACATGTATGTCTTCTTCCGGTTGGCTGTGGTCTGTGACATGTTTTTGCAATGCGAATGTTGCGCAACAGGGGCTACAAGTAGTTCCGAAGGGAAGTACCTGCCACTCGTATACCTCAAGAGGGTTGTCTCGCTTCATGTCTCGCCATACAAACCGCAACAGGGGTCGATCTGCAGGTAGGAGACTCACATGATGAAACATGCCACGGATATCGCTGCTGAAGGCCACAGAATGTTCTCTGAAACGCAATAACACCGCTTGCAAGGCAGGGCCCAGAGTGGGACCTGGTAAGAGGAGCTGGTTAAGGTTGTTGCCTTGGTATTGGAATGAGCAGTTGTACACTACACGGTTCTTCCCATTATGTTGGACCATGTGGTGGGGTATGTACCAAGCTTCAGCACTAGTCTCCAGATGGTGGTCTGCCAACTTCACTACATAGCCAGCTTCAACTAGCTTGTCGATCTCCTGCTGATAAGCAGCAGCCTTTTCTGGTGATTTGGTTAGGCGCTTCTCTGTGCTTCTCAGGAGTGGCAACACTGATTCTGGAGTAGCTTTCAGGAGAGGTGCGTTCTTGATTCGAAAGAGGGGTGTGGCATAACGCTCAACGCCATTGACATTAACTCTCACTGTTTGTTCTTGCAGGAGCCTAACTGCCTCTTGGTCTTGTCGTGACCTAACCGCTAACTTCTCACTGCGATAGGGGAGCACATCCATCTGCCATAGCTTCTCTACACATGAGAACAGCTCTGTGGGTGATGGTGTAGATGTAAAGAGGCAGTGACTTACATTAGTGGAGGATTCAATGGCTTGAGCTGGTCCCTGTAGCGTCCATCCAAGGAGCGTCTTCACAGCTGCTGGTCCTCCAGGTGGTCCTAATCTGACTGGCTCTATAGGTGTAATGAGGTGTGTATAGTCGGCGCCGATCAGTAACATGGGATGAACTCTGTTTAGAGGAGGGAGGGGCAAGCCTGACAGATGTCTATATTTCTGCTGGAGTGAGACAACTGGATGGGAATGTTCAGCTAAACTCAATTGCTCGGCTGTGAAGGCACTCTGAATATTGTACATCTTGTCAGGATTGGCTGCTGGAGAAATTGTGAAAGACACGGCGGCTCCTTGGAGCTTCTCCACTTCTTGTCTGACTGTACGAAGAGCTAACACTTCTTTACTTCCTCTAAGGCCCAACAGTTTAGCGGCTGGCTGGAGCAGAATAGTCCTCTCAGATCCGTCGTCTAAGACTGTATATGTCTCAAGGGACTTGTCACCATTCCTCAGGAGTACCTTACTGATCTTCAGTAGCACCGTGCAGTTGTAGGCTGGACGGTCAACGTACATAACTTTGTTGGCAGTGTTAACAAGGCAGTTTTCTGCTGAAGATGTAGGTGATGTTTGTTCCTCGTCTGGCCTCTCGTTCACCTCGTGCAGCACAAGCAGATGTCTTCTGCCACAGGTCTTACAGGGAGCTTTGAGTGTACATTTTGCAGCTTGGTGATTACGTCCGCAACGCCAACACTTATTGTTTACTTTGATCCATGTCACCCTTTGTTCTTTGCTCAGGCTCTTAAAGTTGGAACAGTTGTTCAGGAAATGCTTGTCATTGTCACAATAAGGACAATAGGCTGTTACCTTTCCTACTCCCTTTGACTTGTTGGAAGGATGTCCAGGTACGCCTGGTGCTGCTACACTCTCTGATCCTGAGACCTTCTCAGTACCCAGGAGGATAGTAGCAGTCTTACTAGAATGTTTAGGAGTGCGCTTGGTATCAGGCTTCTTGGTGAACGACTCCTCTCTTCTGGGGGGCTTCATGTGGTCTTCCTGCACTTCCAGCTCGTATTCTAGCCACTCAGCAAATCAACGAGGGTGGGAATGGCCACTCTTAGAGGATGGATATATCTCTTAAAGCTAGTGTTGAGGTCATAGGGAAGTTTACTTAAGAGCCTTGAAACGTGAGAGCCGCAACTTAACTCTACTTGCCCTCTTTGTCCCAGTTGTTCTAACATGCCTACCAGTGATCGCACGTTGAGGGCAAACAGACGGAAGCTCTTAACATCGCCGCTGCGTATATTTGGACTATCCATTAACTCTGCGATCCGTTGCACTGCAAGCTTGTGAGGCTGTCCATACATCTTAGTGAGAGCCATCATTGTATCCGTGTAAGGTTGCCTTGAGTTGCAGTAGGAGTCAGCTACAAGTGAAGCTTCTTCACATTGGAGGTGATCTGTCAGGATTTGGTACTTGTATCTTTCAGTGCCATTGACTGGTAACAGATTATCCAAAGCAATCTTCATGCGTGCAAACTCTCTGGGGTCTGGTGATGTAAGGCTGGGTATGGTGGGTTTAGGCCCCCTGTATGTAGTCTCTCTCAGTGGTTCATCTAGGCAGGGTGGTTGGAAAAATGAAGAATCTTCACCTGGAAAGAAAGGTGCACTCTGCTGGGGTGTAGCTGTATAGTTATAGGGCAGACCTCTTGATGGTTGGGTAACTCGAAGTTGAGTTAAGTCTTGTAACAGATTTCCTTGGTTGCTGAGTGCTGGATATTGTTGCTGCTGGTAGAGCCCATAACCACCACTGTACACACTTTGAGGTGGAGGAGGCAGGAATTGAGAGTGATGGGCTGCTGGCTGGGGCTGTAAAGCAACCATCAGGTTTTGGAACTGTTTACGGAGTTCAGCATTTTCTTGACGGATCTCTCTGAGAGCAGCACTGACTTCAGAAACGTGGTGGGTTTGCTGCTCTCCGGTGACTAGTCCCCTAGATTGGCTAAACTCAGATTCTTGCTCCTCACTCTCCCCCAGGCTCATCGAGCTCTGACTGATTGGTGGTGATGGAGATCTTGTAGCTGGAGGCTCTGACCTTATTCGATCCATAGATGCTCCCTTTTCATTTATAAATGGTAAACGAAATTGACTCTGAGCTCCAGGTCCACTGAGGTCATAATGTGATAGGTAGGAAGGTACTGATAGATTTCGTTTGGGTCGAGCGTCTGCTACTGCTGACTCTTGATTCTGCATCTTTAAACAGCAATTTGCTTATCCGGCTCGAAGGACCATTAAAAAATATTATAATTCGTGATGTGCTAGTTGGGAGGTTCAAATCGCTGTTGTGAGTCCGGTTAGAACTCCAAAGAAAGGTTTAGTCACACTCCAGTGGGTTTAACTTGTGTTTGCTGTTTATTCTTACTTTAAGTGACATGTATGGTTCTAGAACAGATAAATAAATAAATCAGTGTCTGAATAATGACAAATTAACTAACTAAAGTAATATCACAATTACATTATAAAATGACTGCAATATTAACATTTCTAAATACTCTGTCCCTAAACGGATGTAACACAAATTCCCCACAGGTAGCCCGCATTTAAATGTTCACACGAGCAGAACATAGCATAAAGGGGAGTGAAAATAGGTATATTCAGCGAAATAGACTATAATTTGAACTTTAACATTACCTACTTTCATATCCACGCACACAATCACGACGGGGTGGCAACGAACTGTAAACAGCGACAACAACTTAGAACTGTGATTTAGTGCAGCTCCTTTCTCATCTGCCTGCAGCTCACATGTGCTCTGCATGTGGCTCACATGTGCTTTAAGCTCCGCCCCTTAAAGGTCCAGTACAACAGTTTTCGGCAGCCTTTTTAACAGCTACATAGTAATCACGCCCAGTTAAATACGATCTAATCCAGTCTAAGACTAATCCACTAAGGCTTACCCAGCTCTGTAGTCGATCAAGAAGTATTACATGATCATCGGTGTCAAAAGCGGCGCTTAAATCTAGCAGAAGAAGGACTGAGAGTTTGCCTGCATCCTTATTCAATCTCAAGTCATTTACTACCTTAACTAGGGCTGTTTCAGTGCTGTGGAGAGCTCTGAAACCAGATTGAAAAGTGTCATTTATTTGATTTACTTTGACATAATCATTCAACTGGATTGACACAACGTTTTCAATGATTTTGCTAAGAAAGGAAAGGTTAGATATAGGTCGATAATTATTGAGAATTGTGGGATCAAGATTTCTGTTCTTTAATAGTGGTTTAACCATTGCAGTTTTAAAAATGTTAGGGAATTCTCCCAATTGCAGAGACTGATTAACAATCGTTAGAATTTCATTAACTAATGAGCTCAGAACCTGCTTGAAAAAGCATGTTGGTAAAGGGTCCAGTTCACAAGTAGAGGATTTTAGTGATGAACTCACATCAAGTAGTGTTTCCATGTCAACTTCTTGGAAATAAGACATATTAAAATTAAAGTTAGGCTGAGTAACTGATATAAGGGTTGATAGTCTATTAGTGCTTGTTGCTATATTCTGCCTTATACTAGTAATTTTGTCCCAAACAAATATTGCAAACTCATCACATTTTTCAACTGAAACAGTCTCAGGGAAGACACAGGAGGTGGGGTTTACTAGCTGATCTATACTTCTGAACAAGGCAGCTGAGTTATTATTGGATGAATTGATTAAAGTAGAGAAATAGTTTTTCCTTGCTGATTTCACTTCACTGTTGTAATTCTGCAATGTTGTTTTATAAATATCAAAATGTACTTGCAACTTTGACCTTCGCCAACGTCTCTCAGCCTGCCTACAATCTTGCCTAAATTTTATAATAGATGGAGTGTTTCTTCAGGGCATCTTAATTTTACCAGAGATAATTTTAGTTACCTTTGGTGCCACAGCATCAATACAGTTCCTAACTCTGTGTGTGAATGTTTCAACTAGGTCATTCCCATTTTCTGAGAGAGGAGGGAGGGACTGTATCATGTCCAGGGGTGGAAAGTAACTAATTACATTTACTCACGTTACTGTAATTGAGTACTTTTTAATTTGAGTAATTTGTAATTTTCTGAGTAGTTTTTGAAATATGTAATTTTTACTTTTACTTGAGTAAATTTTGACCCAAGTAGTTTTACTTCACTACATTTGAACGCCCTCACATTACTGAGTAAAAAAATATTGATTGGTGAATCGGTGATAAATTTAATGCGGGCAGAAATTTAAACTTCTGAGTCCCGGAACTGAAGGCCAATTGCGTGGCCTTGCCTTGCGGGCGCCCTTTCTATGGAGTCAAAAAAGGGTCATAAAGATTTTGCATTTGTAAAACAATAGTCACAAATGTTCTGAAACTTGCAACTGCGTTTAAACAACTACATGCACTTAAAATCCATCTCCACAAATGAACTGGGATGTGCTAATGTGGAAAAAATATTTCAAATATATAAAAATATATATATATTTTTAATTTGTAGAAAAAAAATGCATTTGTAAATCCAATGTTGTGAATGTGTGAATCATATGGAATTTGTCAGGTTGTAAATGTGACAGTGAGCGTTTTTCAGTGTGGAGGTAAAAATTCTCGCATTCACCTTCTCTGCTGCAGTTGCGAATCTCTTGCTGCAGTTGCGAATTTTGACCCTGTTTTGACGCCTAATTCATGGACCAATAGGAAAGCTTTAGCTGGACCAATCAGATTGCGAGGTTGTTTAACCAATCATAACACTGATTTAGTGCCGTCACTCAACTTTGGCGCTCTGTTGGAACACGCCTCCCAATCTCTGTCATGGCGCTTCCAGGCACAAGCACATGATCAACATATCTTTTAATTAACTGACTTCAGGAAATTCAGAAAATGTATGAAAATACTCATTTACAGGATGATCCCCTGCAATTATTTGAAATGTGTTTTTACTTAAGTGTTGTAATATTGGCATTGCTACTTAGAATTTAAATCAAGAAAATCAAGCCTTGAAATCAAGCCTCATGTGAGAAATATTTTTGTCTGTATAAGTGACAAATAACAGTACTTTAAATTGTACCTATGGTAACAATATGAATGACTTGACACAAATCCTATGATCATAAAATCAAAGTTTTTTTTTTATTGAAAGATTAAATCATAGGGTTTGTGTCGAGTGTTTCATATTTATTTATTATTTATATGATGTCAAATCCTCTATTCCCACCCCACTAGAAATATTTGTGCTGTGTCTCTAATAGATGGTCCTTGACCAGATATTGTGTCCCCTGGAAAAGACGGATGAGGAGGATGAAGACTACCCAGTTGAAACCAGGTGCTGCATAGCTGGATATCTTCGCGAGTTTTATCGCAACAGGTGATAAAACAAAAAAGCCACCAATATATATGTGAAGGAAGTTGAAAAAAACTGTTTAAAAAATATCCGTGCGTAAAATCAATATATGTGCATGATGCAACACTTTTTGGGTTCTTCTAATTAGCTTCATTACTACTTCTTAATAAGATTAGTGCATGTTGCCCTCAAAAATAAACTCAAGAACAACATGTACAGCTTAGAACTATTGGGGCAGTGATGGCCTGGTGGTAGGGAACTAGTCTTGTGACCGGAGGGTCGTGGGTTCGAGTCCCAGACCTGAGGCCATGACTGATGTGCCTTTGAGCAAGGCACGTAACCCCAACTGCTCCCCGGGCGCCAGGCTAGGGCTGCCCACCGCTCTGGGCACGTGTGATCCACAGCCCCCTAGTAATCACTAGTGTGTGTGTGTTCTGACTGCACAGATGGGTTAAAAGCAGAGGACAAATTTCAATTGGGGTGTAAAAATCACAATTGACAAAATATGGCACATTTCATATTGCTACTAAGCTCAAAGTTTTTACCTTGTTACTGACACGCCCCCAATTGGGAAACTCAGGGCTTATCTTAAAATCTGAGTGCCCACTGGTAAAGTTTGTGGAGGCGTTCATGTGCTCTCCTCTCGCAAATACAACATTTCCAGCACGACTTAATGGCAGCATTAGACATTATTAAAGGAACACTGCACTGCTTCTTTTTTTTGCAGCTTCTCAATCATCACTGAAGGGCCTTGTTCAGTTTTGGACCGGATGGGAGGTCCCATCTTCTGACATGCAATTGGAGATAGTTCAGGGCAGTCTCCCGAAGACATCTACATGTTTCAAGTCCCTCGGCCTACCAGGCCACTACACTAAATTTAAAGACTTCAGTCGAGATAAAAAATTATGTGTAGCAACCTGTGACACAGGCTTTGGCTTGGTTTAAACCGTTTTGAAGATTTTATCTACAGCCTTGTGTTCATTTTGCCAGTTATATGTTTGTTCACAGAGCTAGTTACACATAGGTGAGCAGTGTATTCTCCTGCCCTACAATATTTCGGCTGTTACGTTAATAACATAGCTGTTCAAAGGAACATTGTTGCAGTAAAATAATATTTTTAAAAAATAGTTTTACTGAATAAATAGACATTATGCATTGTTTCAAATGCACATTTTATTTTCTATTCATTTTCTCTTGTTCAAAACAGCTGATTCAGTTAAAGATCAAAGATCATCCATCAAGTGTGATTAAGTGTGTAAAGAAATGTTAAAAATAAACTTAAACACATCATAAAATGGGCTGCAAGTCTGTTAATGCAAGGGACTAACGACTTGATTCAATCACACCTTCAACATACTGTACCACTACCCTGTAAATATCCTCCCAAAAGCATGCTGAATGAGCAACAGGATCAAATAGCTCTCTGAGCATTTCTAAGTGTTCGTTGGGCAAAGAACACACCAGTTCAGGAACCTGAATTCCTATTTGATCCACATCTGTGTCTTCGAAAGGCAAGTAGTTGAAATCCTGAAATGAAAACATTTGGATTTAACTATAGACACGTTTAAAAAAGTGTTTACTTAAAATAATTTTACTATGATAAAATCACCAACAATGGAGAAAATCCACAAATCTCAACAGAGTCAGGATGACTTTGGATTAGACCAATTTCCCACAGTTGGTTTGGGGTAAGATTGTGTTCAGTGCGTAGTGAATGGTCATTCCATCTCGCTCTAAATACATCTAGGTCATCCTGGATTCGTGTTATGAAAACATACTGGACACAGAAGAGATAAACACTGTTGGCCAAGTCCAGGACACCTTCGTCTTCGAGAAAATGGAGTAAATCATAATAGAGACTGGTCACACTGTTCCACACGTCCCGCCAAAGCCGTTCTATTCTGCCAGGAGAGAGTGCAGGGGTAATTGTAACACCAGCATCAACAAAGGCACTGTATTCTCATGAACAGAATTATTGTGAAGAAATATCTGAAAGTGACTTAACAGCTGATTAAACAAACTGCAAGTTACCTTTGATTATGAATGCTTTTTTCCAGTAATGAAACTGCCACAGCCACGAGTCTCAAACATGTAACGTGCGATATCTACATTCTTAGAACCATGGCTAATTCACAATAGCTGTAATGAACACACTTATTGTAGAACACACATGAAACATCAATACAACATTAAAAGAAATTAGAAAAGTACAATGTACAAAGGCATACATTTCTTATCAGGGATGGAAAGATCAATCAGCTATGTATCAGCACTTTTAGGTTGTGCTTACACTATGTTCAGACTGCCAGCTGTGATGATTTTTAAAATTAATGTGAAAAAGATCACTGCCTGAACTTATGGAATGGAATCATATGAACACAATTTTAAGCAAAAACCTCACTAGATAGTATTACAAAAAAAATAAACAAATGACAGCTAATTAGGGCAATGTTGAATGTTGAAGACTGACACAATTAAAAACTACTAGTAAAGCAAGAGGTACTGTACAATTATTGTGTGTTCTGATATACTGGCTAACTAGTGTCCTACGGGTTTGCTCCTTACCGGACTCTCCATTGTGTCTGTGCTTGTGCCTGGAAGCGCCATGACAGAGATTGGGAGGCGTGTTCCAACAGCGCGCCAAAGTTGAGTGACGGCACCAAATCAGTGTTATGATTGGTTAAACAACCTCGCAATCTGATTGGTCCAGCTAAAGCTTTCCTATTGGTCCATGAATTAGGCGTCAAAACAGGGTCAAAATTCGCAACTGCAGCAGAGAAGGTGAATGCGAGAATTTTTACCTCCACACTGAAAAACGCTCACTGTCACATTTACAACCTCACAAATTCCATATGATTCACACATTCACAACATTGGTTTTACAAATGCATTTTTTTTCTACAAATTAAAAAAATATATATATTTTATATATTTGAAATATTTTTTCCACATTAGCACATCCCAGTTCATTTGGGGAGATGGATTTTACGTGCATGTAGTTGTTTAAATGCAGTTGCAAGTTTCAGTACATTTGTGACTATTTTACAAATGCAAAATCTTTATGACCCTTTTTTGACTCCATACTACCAGGGTCAGGATGGTGATGAGAGTTAGGATTGGAGCATTAACCCTAACAAGAGAGCTTGGCAGTTTTAGCTTAACGGCAGTCAATAAAATTGACTGAAGGATATTTGAAGGAATAAGAAGGAAGAGGCTTCGGTCAGACAGGGTAGTAGTTTTAAACTGATTGTTTAAAAACGTCTTTTTCAGCTTACTGCTGATCTTCGCTTGTATCAGTCTCTCCTGTCCCTATTCTCCATGGAACTAACTGCTGCCAAGACATCATTCTACAGAGAGAAGCTGGAGGCATCTACATCAGATCCACGCAAGATGTTCAAAATCTTCTCTTCTCTCCTCAAACCCTCCCCCCCTCCAACTCCCACTTCTCTTACTGCAGATGATTTTGTCACCTTCTTTGAAGAGAAGGTCAATACGATTCGCAGCACCTTTTCCCTAGTCCCTGTTCCCACTGTGTCCCCTCCTACTCCTCCCTTTTCTCTAACCTCCTTCTCTCCTCTCTCAGCTGAGACGGTGCTTCAGCTGCTGACATCCAGCAGTCCCACCACATGCCCTCTGGACCCCATCCCATCCACACTCCTCCAGACAATCTCCCACGAACACCTCCCTTTCATCTCGACCATCATCAACAACTCCTTATCTTCAGGAATTGTGCCATCATCATTCAAGGCGGCTAGGGTGGTGCCAATCCTAAAGAAACCCAACCTTGATGCCACCAACATCAGCAAGTACAGACCGGTATCTCTCCTCTCATTCCTTTCTAAGATCCTTGAACGGGCTGTACACAACCAGCTATCCTCTTTTCTCTCACAGAACCAGCTTCAGGACCCCAACCAATCTGGCTTCAAGCCGGCACATTCTACGGAAACTGCACTCATTGCAGTAACTGAGAAACTCCATGCGGCTAGAGCAAATGGACTATCATCAGTTCTGATTCTGCTTGACCTTTCGGCTGCCTTTGACACAGTCAATCATGAGATCCTTCTGTCCATCCTCTCAGGCCTTGGTATCACTGGCAATGCATGGACATGGTTTGCATCCTACCTGGAGGGTCGTTCCTACCAAGTAACATGGGGAGGATCAACATCCACGCCATGCAAACTCTCCACCGGTGTTCCACAAGGCTCAGTACTGGGTCCACTTCTTTTTTCCCTTTATACCTGCTCTCTGGGTGAGTCAATATCTGCACATGGCTTCTCTTATCACTGTTATGCGGATGACACCCAGCTCTTCTTTTCCTTCCCACCCTCTGACACACAGGTTTCAGCTCGAATCTCTGCATGTCTGAAAGACATTGCCTCTTGGATGGCAGCTCACCACCTAAAGCTTAACCCAAGCAAGACGGAGATGCTGTACATCCCTGCAAGAGCCAGTCCTCATCGTGATCTTTCTATCTCATTCGAGAACACCGTGATCACTCCATCCATGGAAGCGCGTAGCCTTGGTGTAGTTGTCGACAATCAGCTCTCCTTCACGGCCCACGTTGCTAACACAACACGATCATGCAGATTCGCCCTTCACAACATTCGGAGGATTCGGCCATTTCTCTCTAGGGAGGCCACTCAGGTCCTTGTCCAGTCCCTTGTTATCTCAAGACTGGACTACTGCAACTCCCTACTGGCTGGTCTTCCTATGTATGCCATCAAACCCCTGCAACTGATCCAGAACGCTGCAGCTCGGTTGGTCTTCAACCTTCCCAAGTTCAGCCATGTCACTCCCTTGCTGTCCTCCCTCCACTGGCTTCCGGTAGCTGCCCGCATCAAATATAAAACCCTGGTGCTGGCCTACAAAGCAAAGAATGGTCCAGCTCCTCCTTACTTGATGGCCATGGTAAAACCCAGATGCATACCTAGAGCCCTCCGCGCCTCAAGTATGTCTCGTCTTGACCCTCCATCATCCAGGACACATGGGAGACAAGCATCCAGACTTTTCTCTGTCCTGGCTCCAAGGTGGTGGAATGAACTTCCCTTGTGTGTCCGAACATCGGAGTCACTTGCTGTCTTCAGACGCCGACTGAAGACCCACCTCTTTCAAGTGCACTTTGCATAATTATGCTTTGTCTATTGTACTTTATCGTCTCTTTCCTCAGGTATTGTGCATAATTGGGTTATAGGAATTGTTTACTGTCTTTTTCCTCAGGGGATGTGTATATTCAGGTATAATTGTTAGGTATCATTTGACTTTCGTCTAGTGGTTTTTCCAGCTTAGAGTACCTTGTGTTCAGGACTATCTATTCTACCTTGGAGATTCCAAGCAACTACATAGCACTTTTGTAAGTCGCTCTGGATAAGAGCGTCTGCTAAATGCCATAAATGTAAATGTAAATGTAATTTTGTTTGAGACTCATTTTGTTAAACTTCATATTAAACAAAACTTTTATTAAAAATAAAAATGCTGAAATACAGACAAAGGTTGAGAATTCATGTTTCCTCAAAGCGTCAGGGTTAGAAGGTTAGGGATTTATGGTTAGAGGGTTTTGGTTAGAAGTTAGCGTACAGTATATTTAAGGACTTCAGGTTTGGGGTTGAATTTTCTGTACTAAAACAAATCTCATTAACTGCTTAAAATGTTAAGTAGTTTGTTATTGATGAAAATTACTTTCATGTTTAATATGTACAATTCTTTTGCTGTATAATTAAAAGACTCCTAACTGCTGTGCAAAACCAATTAACACAGGGACACCGACATACAACCTCAATTTAAGAAACTGCTTTTATTGCAAATCTTTCCGTTCCACATTTGATTGTGCATTCCCAATATTACATGCAAAGCAAAATATATATAATATACGATATATATCCTTTAAATTACTTTACAAGGGCCCACACAGGGGAGAACACACCCCTTTCTATGGACATTTCTGGCACTTTTAAGCTCCTTCACACACTTGTACAGGTTTGGGGTTAAGGTTAGGGTTAGCATGCACGCAGAAACAGGAATATCTTTGGACTCAATCACACTTTCACTTCTGCATGAGACAAATCCCAGCTGTCTCCCCATGTAGATAAACTGCTCCAGCTAGTGTTTACAAATTACATACTAAAGAAATAATGTACACTAGCACACTAATGTGTGCCCAGTATGATTTGCACAAGCTTGGGAGTTTTGAAAGGTTCCATGTACAAGTGAGACTACAAAGCTAGATGGCAGTACTGCTTGTCAAATTTATCTCTAGTCAACATTTAAGTCTAGTCAAATAACTTTACAAAAATCTACTACTCCATAACAGCACCAGTCAAACTATTTCAGTCTGAGGTTTCTGGTACATAAAGGCCTGTGCATGGATTGCCAGGTGGATGTGTTCTTCAAGCAGACATGTTAAGACTGTTGAGTTCTACTCTGTTCAGCTGCTCTTTAAAGTCATATAAACAAGTACAGAAGCGATTAAACTCTCGTCACTGATGTCTCTGCAGCAAAGCCAGATGAACACCTCCCATTTCTGCAGCAAAGCCAGATGAACACCTCCCATTTCTGCAGCAAAGCCAGATGAACACCTCCCATTTCTGCAGCAAAGCCAGATGAACACCTCCCATTTCTGCAGCAAAGCCAGATGAACACCTCCCATTTCTGTAGGAATCAGAAATAAAAGCCACCCAAGCTGGAGCACTTGAGCAATAAGACACTAGCACAAAAATTACATTCTGATAGAGGACAAATTGGATAAAGGAAAATACATTTAATGAAGAGTAATGTTTGAATGTAATAAAAATATTAAAATAGCTACCAAGTGGCTTTAGGAAATAAATGACAAAAAAAATTTATACAAAGGGGAAAAAACACACACACACACACACACACACACACACACACACACACACACACACACTTAATCTTCATGCAAAACATGGAACTGGTTATTTCCTTAGCTGGCTAATCTGAATGTCGTCAGTTTGAAGATGTCTGACAGACATGGAATGGCTTCTTACTCATTTCTACAAGGTTAGTAGTGCAATACAGTGGGACCATCACAAGCAGGAATGAGGTACAGTGAGGACCGTACACATCAAAGAACCAGGATCTCAGTGTTGTACAGCAACGTCTGTTAAAACGCTTAACTGAGGTAGACAAACAAACAAAAAAAAAACTCTAATAATGCAACTCCCATCCCCATCCATTTAAGACACTCCCATCCTGAAATCCTCCTACAATAACGATCCCTTCCCTCTTGCTCTAACAAACATGACTACGCAGCACCCTCCACTCACAGGTGCAGTCTCAATGTGGCGCAGTCTCAAAGTAGACAATCTTATCAGGAATGTTGTCCTGGCACCGTTAACTGAAAGAGCTACATAAAGAAAAGTCTGTTTATAAAATTGTAACAAAAACCCAAAGACTCCTTTTGTCATCCACATGTGAACTCCGTGACCTGTGAACCTAACTACTTTTGACATATCCTGTGATTGACTCTAGCTGAAAACGATATCTCCAACTCTCCACAGGAAGTGAAAATCAGGACATGCTTCCTGCCACTGCTCAACATCTGCAGCTCAGAAAAGCTTCACCCACAATAATGAAGCAAACCTACGACTGACATGGAGTAGTTCAACTTGCAAAAGCAGAGATCTCAACATAAGCTGGACAACCAGGCACAGTGCACTGAAGTCTGAAGGGGAGTTTAATAAAGAGGCAAATGATAAGATATGGTCCAGCATGATCAGTCATTTCTTCCTTAATTCATCACATTACACCAATCAGATTCTCTCCACTAAATCTAATGCATAATTCTGTGAATTCATGAGTCACTGCAGAGGTCATGATGACTGGCTTTACTAGGTCAGGGGATGGAGAACCAGTCAGG
Organism: Brachyhypopomus gauderio; assembly: GCF_052324685.1. Taxonomy (NCBI): domain Eukaryota; kingdom Metazoa; phylum Chordata; class Actinopteri; order Gymnotiformes; family Hypopomidae; genus Brachyhypopomus; species Brachyhypopomus gauderio. The sequence goes on along the minus strand of NW_027506876.1, from coordinate 2,785,814 downwards.
TTGGGGTTCTTCTCATGGGCAGCTCGCACTCTTAGCAAGCACAGAGGAGACCAACACCAGTACTGCATGTTGTGTTAAAAAAACGGAATGGTACATTACCTCATTACTACAAGCAGCAAAAATTAAGGCAGATTTAAGCAAGGCCATGAAGCAACGCTTCAATTGTACACAGGAAACAGGTATAACTGAACAATATACTTTAAGATGATCTGACAACTTCCAATAGATGTTGTTCATGTTCTTTACATTATTTTACGATATATACACATTGGAAATAAGAAATACACATTAGAAATACTCTCTTCACAATCCTTAGCCACGTCATTTACCTTTCTCAAAACAAATACTGGACCAAAAACAGACAAATAACTTACAGATAACATACACATAAGATATGTACAGCAAAACAGAAACAATTCAGGGGCATGAGAAACAAAATCATGCCAGTAGCAGAATGTTATCAGCATTGTAGAGAGATGATTATCCCATTACCCCCTCTAGTGGCATGGAGGACTCAGCACTCGATCTGGGACTGCAGCTGCCTGCGCAGGGTGAGTGTGCGGCGGTGCAGCTGCTGCATCTGCTGCATGCGGTCGCGCTGCCTGGCCAGGTTCTGGGGCATGGGGTAGCGCTGGCAGCCGTACAGGAACCGGTAGGGCACGCGCACGTGGCAGGCAGTGGCCCGGCAGCGCGGCTGCGGCATGGGTGGCAGCAGCAGCCAGCGCTTGCGCTCGGCGCAGTAGCGATACGCCTCCTTTCGGTACTGCTTGTCCACATCATCACTGTTCTTCCAGCCACCGATGACGAACACATCGTCCCCTAAGTAACAGATGGCGGCACCCTCGATGCTGGTGACTTCTGGAGGGAGACTCTCGAGGATGTCGTCCGTGATCCTGCCGCTGATCTTCTGGCGAGCCACATCGTCTCGGATGCTGGTGTAGCTCCGCGGGCAGCAAGAGGCGGTGTGGTAGAAGTTAGTGGAGGCCACAGCCATCTGGAACAGGCAGTAGTTATCGATGAGCGGGAGGGAATCCACTTCCTGCCATTGGCGACTGTCTGTGTCGTAGCGTGTGGTGACCGTTTTGAGACCGTCGTCATTGTCCGTGTCAACAGGTGTGCGTGCTGTAACGTAAACAAAGCGGTCCTCCACGCTGACGGCCTTCACGTCTCTCAGAATTTTGGGCGCAGATTCCAAGTTGTGCCACTTGTCCTGTTCAGGGTCATATACACTCACATCCTTGAAGCCAGGGCTAAAGTTACCATGGCCACCAATGCTGTAGAGAATGTTCTTGATGCAGGTGAGCCCGAAGGAATGCTTGCGTGTGGTCAGGTTGCTCACCTGCTCCCAGGTGTTGCGGTTAGGATTGTACCTCTCCACCGTCTTGGCGAAGCCAGGCTCCATGGACCCAGCCACATACACATGTGACTCTGTTGCCGCTATAGCATGACCATCCAGGTGATTGTGAATATGCGGGAGATTGACCCAGCGGTCCTCATATACAAAATACCCTACGCACTCGCTCAGGTAATCCCCACCTTCAGACACGCCCCCCACCACCATGATAACGTCCATGTTCTGGCCAAAACGTGGCTGGAAGGCAGCCATGTGCGATGCCCAGAATTCGGCATCGGCCGACTTGAGGTTCTCGAAGCGAATAGCATGGCCCTCCACGGCATCAGACAGCAGCTGCAAGCAGGCTGGAGTCCGTGCTACTAGAGGTTCGTTCTTCACCACCCTCGTCAGGTAGGTGGGTTTGATCTGTGGTAGGCGGAGGAGACGGAATAGCTCCTCAAAGTATTTCTCACGTTCTTCACCATTCTTACGCACCCACTTCACCACAGCGTCGAACAGCACCTCCTCAGAGTCCACGGTGATCTCTGCATCAGACAGCCAGTCGCGGACCAGGTGGAAGGGGAGAGTGTAGAACTCCTCATCCTGGATGACCTTGTGGAAGTTCCGGCGGATCATGTCGGCAGCACGCAGTGCGAGCTGGTCCAGGGTGTACATGTGGGCCAGGCTGTGCACAGCCACACAGTTGGTCAGGCTTAATTTCCTCTTCAGGAACTCACCACAGAAATCCTTAAGCTGCACCAGAAGGAACCTAACAACACACAGACAATGAGTACACCTGAACATGCAATACAATGAACATACAATGACTAAACTGTCTCACTGAATGACAGGAGCGTAATGGTATTGTGTCATACGAAAGAGCGACCCCTCACTCTGAAACCACCATTCCAGAATATACTCTGCATAAAAGTATAAAATATAATCAGGTTCCAATATTTTCAATAAGCTACTGTCTACAGCTGTTACTAATTAAAATACTTTATTATTAGTGACGATTTTTACACTCGTCAACAAAAACGTCACCATTTCCTCCTGTTAAGCCAGTAAGTCTTAAGAGGATGTGGTGATCCACTGGCAAGATTAAAAAGGAATGACCCGTACCACCAACAATGTCTTTAAAATAGCAGACCTGCGTACTGATCTATGTACTAACGTTTTTATCAAGCCATATTCTTCCATTTTTAACCCTAGCTTTTTACAACTTTGGTTAAGCTGTGTATTTCTACGCTGGAAAAAAAAAGTTCCAGACACGCGAACGTGCCTCAGTCACTGATGCTGAACGTTATTCTCTTAATAGCAACATATGTAAATAGTGTTTTGAGTTCAAGGGCTTAACCCTGGAGTTGAGTCTCGTGTTCATTCTACCTACTATCCCCTTATCTAGGCAGGTGCTATACCTTAGTACAGGTTACATGTCACAGGTATAACACTTCAGGTATCTAGCTTAGCTCTGACTTAGGCAACACGTAGGTGTCTGTCTTACAGCGGTAGAGTCTTCGTCGCATGTTTATCATGGTACGCGCATGCGCAGGCTCCAGAACAGCAAGGGTGGGGCAATATTTTTGAAAGGCGACCCTTCCGGGTTTATCATAACATGAAGAACCGCGGCTCCTCCGGATTACAGTCCGGATTACAGTTCCTCTGCTCGTCTGTGTGTGTGCTTGACCTAGTTGTGCCGGTCTGTGCGTAGGTATCACCCAAGCATGATGGCAGTCTGATATTCTCCCCTTGGTCATGCATTCTAACTGCTGTACCTTTACGTTTATTATAATTTCACAGACAAAACGGCAAACTACATAAACAATCTATATATCAATAATTGTGTTCACTGATCGATAAAGCCTAGGACAAAGAGAAAGTAGCTACTTTAACAGTTGCGACCTACAATCCCTCGCATACAGGATGAGCTGCCAGAGAACCGACCTGTCCGCCAGCTCCAGCACGTCGTGAACATTGGCGGTGCTCACTCGTATTTCTCCGGTGTACATAAACTGGATGACGCTCTCCACCGTCTCCTGGTCGGGACCGGCCTCGCTGCTCCACTCCTTCATCTCCACCCGTCGCGACACAGACTCGGAGAACTGGCCCCCGAGGAGCGGGGTGAAGTAGTCCGTGGCTGCGGCCAGCACCGAGCGGTGCGCGCTCAGCTCAAAAGTGTCGGTCGTGTCCGCCGCGGCGCCGCCGCTGCTGAAGGCCAAAGTCACGTCGCAGAAAAGCCCGAGTTTCCTCTGCTCGTTCTGCCTCCGTGAAAGCTCCGAGCAGTGGGTAGCAGAGGCGAATTCCTCGGCCTCCTCCGAATCTCCATCACCAGCTAAAGCTCCGGCGGTGGTGGAACCGCTGCGGTTCGTGTCCTCCGGGTTCGGAGCTGCTGCTGCTGCCATGTGGCCGTCAGCGTTTCTGATCCGTAAAAAACGCAACAAACTGGTTCGATAGAGAAGACTGAGACACACGAACATAAACACCGGGGGACACGGACATAAACACCGGGGACGTGGACGAGCTGGCGCTGCTATGGCCGCCGCACAGCCAACCTGCCGCGTCCTCCTGCGTAACAGCGAATTAGATCCTCTTAAAAATATACAAATATACACCTCATTAACAAAAACCCTCAATACGGAGTGGAACATGCTGCCAAACCGCTGTGAAACTACTGTGATATATATGTTACCTTAATTATTTTCTCCTATATATATATATATATATATATATATATATATATAAACATTCAATCCAGTCAATCCAGTATGATGCATGATTCTCCCAAAAGTCAAACGATGCATGGTGTTTACTATTAACATGTTAACATAAAGTGCGCAGAATTGCGCTCAATGTTATGTTCAATCCAGTCAATTGAGCGCAATTCAGCGCACTTTATGTTGAATATGATTGAATTTTAAAAGACCAGTTTGACTTTCTTAACCTAAACAACTTGAAAGTACCTATAGAACACAGTAAAACGTTAAATTCGGCACTTTTAGGTGAACCACAGTACCGCTTTCTGAGACCAGCTGTTAGGATGAAGACGACAGCTGTGCCAATGTCTCCCCACGTTTGAGCCCAACTCAAAACGAGATGAAACAAACGGAGTATGTGCTGGGCTCCCTGAAACCCCTAACTCTAACCCTAACCCGCAATCAATGACCAATCTCAACTAAGTAGACTAAACACTTAACGTGGGAAAAACATAACCTGGCTTAATATACTAAAGTAACGACACAGGAACACCAAACTCTTTCACTTGTCCCTGCTCATAAAGACTCTATAGGCTACTGAAGTAATGACGAAGCTGTGAAATATGGGGGAAAGTAATACTTTTTCATATTGTTTTCCAACTCATTTAAACTATTATGAGGTAAAAACTTCGTGACCTAACCCCAGTCACTGACCCGTCTTACCGTACATATAAACCCGTTGCTGACTGATGTCATTTTAGTACGGACTGAAGACGAAAGTTTACTGTTGTAGACAATTATACTTTATTGTTGTTTAAAATAGAAGTTAAATAGAATATAAGTTAAACTGAATGTTTAACTTAGGCTGTAATGATGAATAATATGCAGTATCTCTACATTGAAGTCCACTTTAGTCCATTTTGAATGTGATATGCACGGACGTAGTTTTGGGGGGGGGGACGGGGGGGACATGTCCCCCCCACTTTTTCAAAAGCCGGTTTTGGTCCCCCCCAGTTTTTACAGTTAAAACCAAATATTTAAGTAGTGACAAAGTCATGTCCCCCCCACTTTTTAACGGTAAAAAAACCAATATCCAAATAGCGACAAATCTAGCACTAGGATCATGCAGCACCCCCCCCCCCCCCCCCCCCCCCCCGCTTAACAGTTCGCCACCCCAGGTTGTGTCCCCCCCACTTGTGAAATCAAAACTACGTCCATGGTGATATGTGTAATTACAGTATTTGTGGTTGTTACATCTGTGTGCTAATAAAAAGCATTGATGCTTAAGGGTTAATTGGGTCTGGGGGTATTTAGTATTTAATTAATGGGCATATGTGAATAGACTGTGGGCTACATTTGTGGGTTACGTGGGGAAAGACCAGCTCCATTGGCAGCACTGAGGTAATGGATCATTGGTCTTGTTTTTGAAAGCAAATAGTTAACACCAAAATAAATGAGATATCTGATCATGTAAATACTACAGATCATGTTCCTACAGTTCCTGTCCATTCTAGTTCAGCTCACCAACCAACATGCAGTAGCAGAAATGCTGGTTTCCTACTACACAAAACCCATTAGCTGTTTATACATTACCCACATACATTGTGGACCTCACCAGTTTCCAGATCCATATGTGTAAGCAGAAGTGATTTTGAGTAAGACTAATCTAGCTAGAAGCTAGAAGAGACCTGAAGGAGACTACAGGTGGGTAGAAGAGACCTGAAGGAGACTACAGGTGGGTAGAAGAGACCTGGAGGAGACTACAGGAGGGTAGAAGAGACCTGAAGGAGACTACAGGAGGGTAGATGAGACCTGGAGGAGACTACAGGAGGGTAGAGGAGACCTGAAGGAGACTACAGGAGGTTAGAAGAGACCTGGAGGAGACTACAGGAGGGTAGATGAGCCCTGGAGGAGACTACAGGAGGGTAGATGAGACCTGGAGGAGACTCTGCAGAATCTGCTAAATGCCATAAATGTAAATGTAAATGTAGATGAGCCCTGGAGGAGACTACAGGTGGGTAGAGGAGACCTGGAGACTACAGGAGGGTAGATGAGCCCTGGAGGAGACTACAGGAGGGTAGATGAGCCCTGGAGGAGACTACAGGAGGGTAGATGAGCCCTGGAGGAGACTACAGGAGGGTAGATGAGCCCTGGAGGAGACTACAGGAGGGTAGATGAGCCCTGGAGGAGACTACAGGTGGGTAGAGGAGACCTGAAGGAGACTACAGGAGGGTAGATGAGCCCTGGAGGAGACTACAGGAGGGCAGATGAGACCTGGAGGAGACTACAGGAGGGTAGATGAGACCTGGAGGAGACTCTGCAGAATCTCAAGGAGGAGGTAGGAGTCTCTCAGAAACTCAGAGGTCTCCAGATACACCGTCTTTACATGTGAGAGGTGGACAGAGTTTATTTTTGGTCTTTAGTGTATTAGCGTAAAGCACTAGGAAAGATGAAATCAACAGGGCCAGCGCAGAAGAGCTTTATTACAGTTTAGATTAAAAATCAAGAACAAAACAATTTACTTCATTTGACATTTAAATAACTGTATGGAGTTAAACATAAAAACACAAACTGGAGGAGCCAGTCTCCCCAACATAAGAAGTGAGACATAACTGAAGGGTTGCTGCTGTGAAGAGGAAGAGAAGCACAGTAGTTTGAGTGATGAACACATCTCGGGCAAGAACATGGTCCTGTTTGCATTTAGACCAACAGATGTGTAAACGTACCACCGTAAAGCCAACCGTCCATGTGTACCATTCAGTGGGAGTTAAAGTGCTGAACTGAATGCCCTAATGTTCCTCACCCAGCTTGATGTGGAGTGTGCATTCTTAATTCATACTATTGGGCCAACCCCTTAATGCCCCACATCATTCTGTAGCTTCTGTTGCAAACCAGATTCATAAAACCATTTGACCCTCACATCACAGTGATACAACAGAAGATAGATGTGCTATGAGAGCAGACACAGCACATGGTCAAAAAGAAACATGTTGTAGTTCAGAAACTGACCAGCACAGTAGAGCCTTCTTAAGGAATATATATTTGAAGCATTATTCTAAGTTAAAGGATAATCAAGATTTTTATCGTTAAGACATAGGTCATGGTTCACCACATCATGAACCTCACTATCATTTCAGTAATCACATACACCATCATCACTAGTTTTATTCAATTAAACAGTTGCATCTTAGTGTTAGATGAATGATCAGAAACATTAGTTACATGAAACTACAGGTAATCCACTCTACCATAATCCTGTTGATGAAACTACAGGTAATCCACTCTATCATAATCCTGTTGATGAAACTGCAGGTAATCCACTCTACCATAATCCTGTTGATGAAACTGCAGGTAATCCACTCTACCATAATCCTGTTGATGAAGCTGCAGGTAATCCACTCTACCATAATCCTGTTGATGAAACTACAGGCAATCCACTCTACCATAATCCTGTTGATGAAACTACAGGTAATCCACTCTACCATAATCCTGTTGATGAAAACATTGCAGCAGCCCTACACCAATTTGGGATTTGAACTCTCTCTTCCTGATGAACTTTCTGAATTAAAAGCAATGAGGTGGTTGTATTTGTGTAGTAAATGAAGACAAAGGAGAGTGATGGTTCCCCTCCACTTTAAAAGATTTGAAAATGTCTGAGTTCTGGATCTGCACCCTGTACTACTAACCATGTAAACAGCTAATTCTTCATTTCTAACCTGTTCTTGATCTAACCCTAGCATTGTTTGCCTGTGGGTTTCACTATGGAATAATATGACCTAGGTGTAGCAATGATTCACTAGAACAGACCTGATTTGTCATGTGTAGAAGACAGAAATGTAGGAAAAAACAAAGACTGAAAAAAAGAAAAAAGGAGAGAGAGAAAGCCAGAAAGAGGCTGGTCTGTGCAAACATGTTTGTATCTATGGTTACAAGATCACATGGACATGTGTTCTGGCAGCACATAGGAGATGTCGTCCCAGGGGTGGCGGTACAGACCTTGCTTCAGCCGTTTCTGGTCCAGATAGTGACCTGAACCACAGCAAACATGAACAGAAGGGTCTCCATGATGGATCAGACAATTAAATCAACACAAGAGCTATACTGAAAGCAGGCAGGGAGAGTTCTGATACGAGATGATTTACCAATGAAGCCCATACTGCGTCCTAGCACAAAGATCCCGTTCAGCGCTCCGATTTCCACAAACTCATCTGCCTCATCTCTGCAACCACAAACAAATAACCCGTTAAACAACCACAGACAAAGCTTCATCACGAGCAACATCCAGATTAATGCAGTGTGTTACTGGTCTTATGTGCATGGCCTTTACCGTGTGAACCCTCCACATGTTCTTAGCAAGTCCACAAATGCTACTCCAATAAAACCATCCACATTTAGGATCAGGTTAGGCTTCTGTATAAGAGAGACAAAAGACAAGAGCAGTAAAGAGAGAGAGGGAGAGAGAGAGGGAGAGGGACTTTAATATTTATTGTAAAAAAGTGTTGGTATGTAATAAAGTGATAATATATTCACACACGTGCACACACACGTGTACACACAAACACGCAGTTATATGCATGAACACACCTACACACACCCACACACACCTACACCTACACACACCCACACCCACACACCCACCTACACCCACACACACACCTTGGAAGTGGTGATTTTCTCTACATCGAGGGCGTAGTCCAAAAGCTGTGTAGCAGGGAAGTGCTGCTTCACAAAGTCCTTCAGAATCTGCACCCTCATATCAGGGTTGTTGATCTGAACACAGATCAGATGATCAGACCTGAACACTCTCAGAGGAACAACGCTAAAGACTATTGCAGAGTGTTGTGTACTCACTGATTTGACCCTGTGTCCGATGCCCAGACTATTGCAGAGTGTTGTGTACTCACTGATTTGACCCTGTGTCCGATGCCCAGACTATTGCAGAGTGTTGTGTACTCACTGATTTGACCCTGTGTCCGATGCCCAGACTATTGTAGAGTGTTGTGTACTCACTGATTTGACCCTGTGTCCGATGCCCAGACTATTGCAGAGTGTTGTGTACTCACTGATTTGACCCTGTGTCCGATGCCCAGACTATTGCAGAGTGTTGTGTACTCACTGATTTGACCCTGTGTCCGATGCCCAGACTATTGCAGAGTGTTGTGTACTCACTGATTTGACCCTGTGTCCGATGCCCAGACTATTGCAGAGTGTTGTGTACTCACTGATTTGACCCTGTGTCCGATGCCCAGACTATTGCAGAGTGTTGTGTACTCACTGATTTGACCCTGTGTCCGATGCCCAGACTATTGCAGAGTGTTGTGTACTCACTGATTTGACCCTGTGTCCGATGCCCAGACTATTGCAGAGTGTTGTGTACTCACTGATTTGACCCTGTGTCCGATGCCCAGACTATTGCAGAGTGTTGTGTACTCACTGATTTGACCCTGTGTCCGATGCCCAGACTATTGCAGTGTTGTGTACTCACTGATTTGACCGTGTCCGATGCCCACACTATTGCAGAGTGTTGTGTACTCACTGATTTGACCCTGTGTCCGATGCCCAGACTATTGCAGAGTGTTGTGTACTCACTGATTTGACCCTGTGTCCGATGCCCAGACTATTGCAGAATGTTGTGTACTCACTGATTTGACCCTGTGTCCGATGCCCAGACTATTGCAGTGTTGTGTACTCACTGATTTGACCCTGTGTCCGATGCCCAGACTATTGCAGAGTGTTGTGTACTCACTGATTTGACCCTGTGTCCGATGCCCAGACTATTGCAGAGTGTTGTGTACTCACTGATTTGACCCTGTGTCCGATGCCCAGACTATTGCAGAATGTTGTGTACTCACTGATTTGACCCTGTGTCCGATGCCCAGACTATTGCAGTGTTGTGTACTCACTGATTTGACCCTGTGTCCGATGCCCAGACTATTGCAGAGTGTTGTGTACTCACTGATTTGACCCTGTGTCCGATGCCCAGACTATTGCAGAGTGTTGTGTACTCACTGATTTGACCCTGTGTCCGATGCCCAGACTATTGCAGAGTGTTGTGTACTCACTGATTTGACCCTGTGTCCGATGCCCAGACTATTGCAGTGTTGTGTACTCACTGATTTGACCCTGTGTCCGATGCCCAGACTATTGCAGAGTGTTGTGTACTCACTGATTTGACCCTGTGTCCGATGCCCAGACTATTGCAGTGTTGTGTACTCACTGATTTGACCCTGTGTCCGATGCCCAGACTATTGCAGTGTTGTGTACTCACTGATTTGACCCTGTGTCCGATGCCCAGACTATTGCAGTGTTGTGTACTCACTGATTTGACCGTGTCCGATGCCCACACTATTGCAGAGTGTTGTGTACTCACTGATTTGACCCTGTGTCCGATGCCCAGACTATTGCAGAGTGTTGTGTACTCACTGATTTGACCCTGTGTCCGATGCCCAGACTATTGCAGAATGTTGTGTACTCACTGATTTGACCCTGTGTCCGATGCCCAGACTATTGCAGTGTTGTGTACTCACTGATTTGACCCTGTGTCCGATGCCCAGACTATTGCAGAGTGTTGTGTACTCACTGATTTGACCCTGTGTCCGATGCCCAGACTATTGCAGAGTGTTGTGTACTCACTGATTTGACCCTGTGTCCGATGCCCAGACTATTGCAGAATGTTGTGTACTCACTGATTTGACCCTGTGTCCGATGCCCAGACTATTGCAGTGTTGTGTACTCACTGATTTGACCCTGTGTCCGATGCCCAGACTATTGCAGTGTTGTGTACTCAC